>NC_060272.1:133979022-134013843 GCF_021613505.1 Equus quagga
CCCCCCCCCCCACCCCTGGAGCAGCAGCACTGACCCCCTCCACCCCTGGGGCAGCGGCATCGACTCCCTCCACCCCTGGGGCAGCGGCACTGACTCCCCCACCCCTGGGGCAGCAGCACAGATCTCGAGTTTGCTGGAGGAGAGCCCGCCCCTCCCCTGCTCGGAGGGCGAGGGGGACGCAGCCCTTCTTGCACACCACCCTGCCACTCCTGTCACTGCACAAGTGCTGGCACTGCAGGGACGGTGCTCCTGGGAGGCCAGCCTGTCACACCCACAGAGAAGGGTCCTGACTCCAACACTAAGGCTGTCCTCTCCCCAGAGGGGCCTCTGTCTGGGCTTCTCACCCTGGAGCAGTTTAGCCTGTTCCTGACCTTCACGTAAATGCAGCCCTACGGTACACAGTCCTGCTGGCATCTTCCTCCCAAGGTGATGTTCCTGCGAGTCGTGTGTAGACATAAGTGGAGATGCAGGTAATTTCTTCCCACTGCTCCCACCGTGTGGATGGAGGCAGCACCCTCCACTCATTCTTGTTCGTAGACACAGGGTGGTTTCCACGTGCTCCTGCTCCTAAGCAAGGCTGCTAGAACTGGTTGAGGAGGTCCGTGTGGTGAGCACATGCCCCGTTCCAAGGGGTACATGGATTTCCTCAAGTCGTGTTGTGTTGGGGTCCGGGTTGGGCTGTGATGCAGAAGGTCCTTGCAGAGGCTTATGGGGCTTGGCCAGCCGTCCTGCAAATGGCATTTGTGGAGAGTGGGAGAAGTCCCCACAGAGAGCCAGATTTACTTATTACACATGCTCACATTTTGTTTTATTTCAAAAGATAAGTGTCTAGGGCTGGCAGTGACCACTGTCTGCCTTTGCACTGTACAAGTCCAATTACTGCTTAATTTCCACCCAAGCTCTTAAAAATAAAGCCCCATGCTGAGAAATGTGGCCACGTGCTGCTTAGTCTTGTGCATCTTCAGAGAGTGGGGCCTATCATAGAAGACACACGGGTACAGAAAAGCTCAGGACAGAGACGCTCCTGCAGATTGGCAGTGGTCCTTCAACAAATCCAGGCCCCGACGGAGCTGCGCCCTTGAGTGGCCTTGCTGTCGCTCCCACGAGCTGCACTCACTGAGTCTAGAGCCTGCAGACCCTCCCTCTCACTGACTCTGAGATGTGACTGCATCTCAGGTGAAGGGTGCACTGTCCACACCTGAGGCCCCCTTACATCCACCCAGTGGAGACCAGTTATCTAAGAGATTTCCCTTCCCCTTCATTCAGCTGAGATCTTCAAGTCCACTCAAGGCATTTCAACACCAGGGCGTCTTCTCTTTCCAGAGAAGAAATAAGATGCCTTCTAGACGGTGGTTCCAAGCACGTCACTCACGTTAGGCCCAGCAACACCACGGAAGCTTCCTTGCCTCCATTCCAGAAGGAGCGCCTGCGGGGAGGGGCGAGAACAGGATGGGCCAATGGGTTCCAGATGTGGTTTCTACGACGGCGAGTCACTTTCTCTACATGTCAATTTGAAAAATAAACAAACTATAAAAAGAAGGAAGAAGAAAAAAATAAGGGAAAATATTTCCACAAAGGCTGGGGTCTCTCTCTCTCTCTTCCTCTCTCTCTGTGATGGCAAAAAAAACAAGAGCGCAATGAGTTACTGTAGTGAGAAACTTCTGGTTGGAGGCAGGATGCTGCACTTTTAAAAGGTATGTTCTCCCAGGGAAATTAACCAGCTTATTCTCCAAACTGAATTAAAAGACCAAGTACTTGCCCACAGGCAAAATTTCTTTGAAAGCCAGATTTTTTTTTTTTTTTTTTTTTTTCCGTTTAAAAGAATTTAGGAAGGAAATAATGACTTGGCCGTTTCACGGCCCCAGCAAATTCCACTGCTAATGAATATTTTCCCTGGCTCCGGATTTCCTAGGTGACCTCACTGTGCTGTCAGAGGCAGTTCACCGCACGGGGCTTCACACACAGTCTCGGGTGCCTGCGCTTGGCTCTGGGCCCATTCACGGAGCTCCCAGTGAGATAACACCATCCCTGGGGATAACTCATCCCCTGGTGAGGACTCCGCAGCTCCTCTTTCTCCTTCGGAGCATGGAAGCGAATTCATCCCCAGTCAGGCTTCCTTCTTCCCGGTGGATTTTCCACAGCTCGTTCTCTCAGGGACACCAGGCTCAGAAGCTAACTCAACAGATCTGAGTGCCGTCCAGGGAGCTCCAGGCACGCAGTTGGGCTGGGACCAGGCCCAGGCTTCCTCGTGCATGCTTTCCCGGCACCAGGACTGTCCATCGGAGGCAATGGCTTTTCTTATGAGAGCTCTTGACCCTCTTTGTTTTCAGCCAGGCTTCTCGCATTTTCTCCTCTTGGAGTGTTCTCAGGAAGGGCCCAGGATTGAGTTCCTACCAAGACCACCACAGGACGAATGAAGGTATTTGGCAATGAGCTCCCCAAGTCATCTGCAAATAGATGTGGTGACATCTGCTTGGTGACATGGCACGGGCACCACACGTTGCACCACGTCTGGTTCCTGCCACAGCATCTGCCTTCTGAATGTACACAGAGGGAAACCAAGGCTGGGGCAGGGTCACTGTCCTTAGGGGCACAGCCTGGAAGAGGCTGCAGTGGGCTAGACGCCTGTGTCGTTGGACTCCAGTGCACCACGTTAGGGACGAGCTCTTCCAGAGGCCACCACCTTTCCACATGTTCTTCACCTGATAGTGACGAGAAGTCACCCACGTGCTTTAGAACCGAATTGCTCCCAGCTACTGGTCGAGCAGAATGCAGGGATGCTAATCGAGGGCTTTACTGAAATATACGGAGAACCTGGACACCAGGGAAACGGAGCAGCATCTTCAGGAGCCTCGTCGACGGACTTGGGGCTCTCACTCCAGCTCACGGTGCCCCTGGGACGCCAGACCACCCACCGGGTACCGCATTCTCCTCCACACAATCTCGGGGCCAACCCACCTGACCTGCCGCTTGTAGAGGCAGCTGCGATTCCTCAAAAATAGGAGGAAAACAAGACCAAGGGCGACTTTACGCCCTGTGTCTGTAACCACAATAACTGCAATGTATTATTAACTGAAACAAAATAGGATTCCACTCAGTGCACCACAGTATTTCCAAAAGCTGATGGAGAATCTCTTAAGGCGATTAATTAATTCAACAGAAAACCTATGGCAAAGGAATAATATGAAATAGCTTCAAAACTGACAAGAAAGGAATTACAAAGCCAAATGCGAGGACACAGAAAGGCTCGTGTGACCCACGGCACTGTGGTTCTGGCTAACGTGACAGACGGCCCGAGGGGATCTCGCTGGCTGCATCAGCACCCGAGTCATAGTCCAAAGTCCGGGCAGAAAAAAGGGAGCTCTACAGTAGACCCACCCCAAATTCTTCAAGATTATGGCGCGCCCAAATTCTCATGTCTTTGTGATAAAAATATATGCATATGCTCTAGGTATTGCAGCATCTTTAGATGAAAGAGCTACCATGGAATCAAATTAGTGTCAGAATTTCCAGAAAAAGGAAAATCAGTCCCTGAATTCTGAGGGAAAAAGTCAGTAAGCCGACATATAAGTCTTCTTCTACAAGAAATGGGAGCTTCTACTATCCCCATATGGTAGAAAACTAGGAGAGTCACACACTTAACAAAACTCACAAATATGAAGAGGAAGGCAGCATTTTCAAAGGCGAAACCTGGTTGAGAAACCATTCCGTCTAGATCTTAGGGGAGGCTCACAAGAGCTGACTTTGCATGGCGGATGCCTGGTGTCAGGTGACAGGAGGGACTACACAAGCAGGCCCAGTGTGAACGTTTGTGGACCAAGAAAACCCATCGTGCGGTCCTTCTGCGGCAACAAAATTCTTCACACTGGCATTGAGCTCTGCATCACTTAAGTGAGAAATTGTACAGATCCGGACACCTCAACAACCCCTCAGGCAACACACACACACACACACACACACACACACACACACAACCAACACCAGCCATGGGCACAACCATCCCAGTTAGTCACGTACCCACAGAACCTAATCCTGCCCTTGTACTTTCCGGGACTATGTTTTTCTTAACTGTAGCTGCAAGATTTTCATCAATGAAGAAAAGAATGTTTCCAAAATGATAAATTATGAATGTAATTATATACACCGTCTGCAACCTCTAATATCTAGACTTTAGAAAGACGCCTAATTCTGGAAGTAATCGCAGCTCCAGCTGCGGGGGGTGCTACGTGCAGGGCGGACCTTCCACTTTTGAAATAACCTTCCAGAAGAGCCAGGCTCTGTTCATGCTGCTATCCTTTATCTTCAAAACAAAGTGTGTTCCCTTTAAAAATCCAACAAGACGTCCCTCTCTTACATCTAAATATAAAAAACACCGCAAAGACATATGTCATTGGGAGTGTCCAGCGCCAGAAAGAGAGAGAGAGAGAAGAAAAGAGAGAGTGACCATTTGGAGACTGGGTGGTTCAAAGCGGAGAATTAGCACAAGTTCCCTGCATCAGGCCACAGAAGGACTGGTCCTGCGCCTTCTCCAAGCTTCATCTCAGTTATGAAGGCAACACACTGCTGTTCCCGGGGAGCCTCACTATTGCAATGTAGGGACTTCATCTTCCACCACTCCCCGCCCCCTCCGCCCCCACCGCCCCGTTCTGACAGCCCTGACTGCCTAATTTGAGAAATAGAAGGAAAAATGGAATTTTGCAGCAAATATAGTTTAAAAGAATGATTTTCCCAGCATAACTGCCACAACCACACACTCCCAGAGTCCCCAGGTCCTCATCCTCATCCTCGGAGGGCGCCTAACTTTCTAATTCTCCAAAGAAAACGATAGATGGAACTTCTCCACGAAGAGCTCTCTCTCTTTCATTCAGGTTATTAAGACCAGCTCGGTCTAAACGCTCCATCTGTAGTTAAAGGAACCGTCCCGTCTCCCCCGCCTTGGTCACTGGGGAGGCGGTGATGCTGATGTGGCGAGCTCGCTGCCCAGGTCACGGTCGTGCCCGGGGTCCGCTGGAATCTAGTGAGAAAAGCGAGCCGGGCTGCCCCCATCCCGCGCGCCCTCGGCTCGCCGGCTCACCTCCGTCTGGGAAGGGCGCTTGGGCCACCGGCATCCTCGCGCCCGTGCCTCCGTTCGGGTGGAACACCGGAGAGTCCTGGGGCCCGGAGGTCTCGCTCCGGCTCGTCCTGCCACCGCGCTCGGCTCCGGGACCCCGTCGCGTGTCCCCGGGACCGGCTCCTTTAGCCTCTGCCCGCGCGAGCCACGGCGCAAAGTTTTCCAGCGGCCCGCGGGGCGGGGTCTGCGCTCCGCCTCCCCGCCGCGCCCCCGACCTCGCCGCGCCCAACCCCACCTCCCGGAGCCCGGTCCCACCTCGCCGCGCCCCGCCCCCAACTCCCTGTCCTGCCTCCCTCACCCCACCTCCCGGCAGCCCTCGGCCCCGCTCGCTGCCCTGTGCCTGCCCCAACCTCCCTGCCCCCCGCACCCGCCCCTCGCAGCCGCCCTGGCGGGTCCTGCACGTCCCCCCGCCTCTCCGCAGTGCCTTTGGGCCAGGCTCGCCCCTCGGCCGGTACTCCAGGTCGGCCTCTAAACACCGCGCCCTCGGGCGAGCGAGCTCCAGGCTGTGGACCCCGGGGCCCCAGGACCCAGCGGGGACAGGTCCAACTGGGTCCGCGGCTGGGCTTGGGCCGGGCCCGCTGACGGGGGCACGGGGGCAGCTGTTTGACAGATGATGATGATGATTATGGTTACTATCATCATTATCATCGCCGATCACGATCGTTTCAGCGCGAAGCTGACTGAGCACCGGCTCGCAGGGCAGCGTCGGGCGCGCGGCAGCGTTTCCATTTGGACCTCGCGGCCGCCTCTCCCCTCCCGGTCCCGGTCACCGGCGCAAAGGCCGGCTGGGTGCGCAGGCGCTCGGGAACCCGGACCGTGGAGCCCAGAACCCCGGACCCTCGGACCCCCAGACCCTGGACCCACCCTGGGCACGAGAGCCGCACAGATAGTGGACCCGCTGCGGGCAGATCCAGCGATCCCTCTGCTCCGCGCACGGATTCGCGAAAAGAGACGAATCCCCAGGGAGGGGACTACCAAATTTTCTACTGGAAAAGTAAAGTGAAGGCCCGGAGCGAGTGAGCACAGCAACCAACCCTGGAAGCTTCTGCGGGGAGGGAGAAAGAAAGAGAAAGCAGGAGGAGGAAAGGCAGAGAGGCGAGAAGTGGAACTGGCAGGACCCAGAAGGCCGGTTAGCCCAAGCTAGGCTGCGCTGTCCTGGGCAGGCGGGGTTGGGGTCGCAGGGGCCCCTGGAGCGGGGCGGGGATCTTGGGGAAGGGTCTCCCTCAATTACCCGCCCCTGATTTGCCCTCTTGGCTCCAGAGGAGGAGCGTGGCGCATCCTCCTCCTAGAGCTGGGAGCAAATGCTTCTCTGGGGTCTGTTTGAGCCCTGATGGAGACCTGGCATCTTAAGACGACGGAGGGTAAACTGCCAGCTCTTCTGCTGACCTTCTCTGCACTTCCCTGGAGAACGTGGTCGGGGCCTGCGACCGGCCCTTGGGTCAGTGGAGGGCTGGCGCTGCGTGTCCTGTTTCCACTTACCCAGTCTGTCTGTGCTGCCCTGAGCTCGCTCCGCATCGCAGCCTTCCAGACTGGCTCACAGTGTCTTGTGCGAGGGCTGACAAGCCATTACTGTCCCAAACTGCAAGCGGGACCGCATGTGCCTCCATGTTTGCGCTCCTGCAGCGTCGGGTCAAGAAAAGAAGAGGCGTGACTGTGCTTCTTGGCTACTCGCCATCGCCAGGGCAACAATCCCGCGGACTGCCTGTGTCCACAGGCTCTAGAAGCCCTGAAGAATGATGGCGCTCTTCACTGCGGGTGCCCGCAGGTAGACACGAGGACGCAACACACGGGCATTCCTGCAAGTCCTCTTTGGACAAGGTTCCTGGGGGAAACCAGACTGGCGTCCTGGCCGGCTCTCGCCGCACACAGCGCCCCACCCCGCTTGCTGTCCCCTCCTTGGCCTTTAGAGCTCAGACCCTGTCCCTGATAGGGGGGCCTTCCTGGCCCACATGGGCCCTAGAGACCATGTTGTCTCACGACTTCTTTAGAGAGAACCAGCCCTCCCTAAGAATCTGTATCCTGGGTTAACGGGTGCAAGCTCTTTACAGAACATCAGCTCGAGTGTGGAAGGAATGGGAGAATTAGGAATTAGGAAGAATGAGCTCCATCTAGCAGCCCTGATGCTCTGAGTCATTTTAGTCCAAGAAAGTACCTGTCTCCATTGATGCCATACCTGGGAAATTGTGGTGGGGGCTGGCTTGGCGGAGCGTTTGCAAGTACACACTGTCTCTGTGTCATTCAACAAGAATGGCGAGGTTGTGTTTATCGAGCCATGCTCAGAGCAGCAGTGGACCGTGTTTGGCACAAGCCTGTCTGCCCCTGTTCACACTGCTCGGTGTATGTCTCCCACACCCCCGGCTTCTTGAACAAGGGTCTGCAGCGTCGTTGAATAGCTTGGCTTTTTTGTGGCTGCAGAGAGTTTGCTGGGAGGTAGGGGGGGAGGTGGCATGAAGGTAAGAATAATTGCCACTTTCTTCCTCTTCCAAAGGCAGAGGCTGGGGGGCTAAGCAGAAAGGACTGAGGCATTCTGATGGGGCCAGTAAGAGGAAATATCCACACTGACCTGGCTTGCCCTCTCGCCAGGCACTGTTCAAAGAGCCTCAGGCAGAGTAAGTCCTCCATCCGCACAACAGTCACCTGAGATCAACACCAATATCCCACCAGGTTTCAGAAGAGGAAACGGGGGCACAGAGATGATTGTACATTTGCCTAGAGTCACACAGCTGTTGAGTGGTGGGATCAGAATGCCGTGTCCATTTGGAGTTTGTTGATTGATTTTAGCACTTTGGAGGTTGCAGCCCTCCTGAGAAAGGCTGGACCCTCCTTGGTGCACAGACCACCATTACCTGCAGCTCCTGCAGAAAGGCCCAGGGCCTGGCTCCCTCGACCTGGTGTGGCTGGAGCCTGAGGACAGGAAGGGAAGGAGGACAGACACCATCAGCTGACTCTTGCCCTTGCCAGTCACTATGTCTACTCTCAGTGCTGGACTGTGCATGGCTGGTTTGGGGGAGACTGCATGGAACCCACCTGGATCCCTTATGGACAGCCTGTGCCCAAGCCCATAGGATGGCTAGTGCAGGCTGGAATGCTGTAGTGGGGAGGAGGAGGGTGGGGAATCGTCTTCTACCATCAATCTTTTCTTTTTTGGCTTGAGGAAGATTTTCCCTGAGCTAGTATGTGTGCCAATCTCCCTCCACTTTATACCTGGGTCACCACCACAGCATGGCCACCTGTGAGTGGTGTAGGTCCATGCCCGGGATCTGAACCTGTGAACCCGGGCCACCAAAGAGGAGCGTGCTGAACTTTTAACCACTATGCCTCAGGGCAGCTCCCCATCATTCTTAATTAATCAAGAGACTGTTGAATTTCTGAGTATCAGTGCCCTCATTTGAAAAATGGTACATTGCACCACGTTCAATGGGAACAATGTTAACTATGGGCATTTAAATGGATCATAGAAGTTCTGCAACTTTTCACAATGGATACGTGAGGGTTTTGCTTCCATATTAATTTAATTGGAACACACATAAACCTTTCTTCTTGGTCGAAAAATGTTTTAAAAAGCTGAGATTAGAAAAGAAAAAAGTGTCAAATCAATAATCTAAGCTCTTATCTCCAGAAATGAGCAAAAGAAGAGCAAAATAAACCAAAGCAAGCAGAAGGAAGGATGCAAGAAAGACAAGAGTGGGAATCAATTAAATTAAAACAGAAAAATAATCAATGAAATAAAAGGTAGTTCTCTGAAAAATCAGTAAATTGACAAACCTCTAGCAAGGCTGACAAAGAAAAGAGGGAGAAGACAGAAATTGCCAGTATCGGGAATGAAACAGGCTGTCACCACACACCCTGCAGACTCAGAAGGATGATAGCGGAAGCTGTGAACACCTCCACACACATACGCCTGACAGCATAGGTATAACGGACCAATTCCTGGAAAAGCACAAACTACTACAATTCTCTCAATGTGAAATAAACCCCTCGGCTAGCCCTCTAACTATGAAGGAAACAGAATTCATAATTTACAAAAGTAAAAATCTTCAGGCCCAGATAGTTTCACTGAAAAATTCTACCAAAGCATATAAAGAAGAATTAACACCAATTCTGTACAATTCTTTCAGAAAATAGAAGAGGTGGGAACACTTTCCAACTCATTTTATACAGCGAGTATTACCCTGCTACCCAAACCAGACAAAGACAGTACAAAAAAGACTACAGAAGAATGTTCCTCATAAATAGAGACACATTCATTCTTAACAAAATATTAGCAGGTAGAATTCAGCAATGTATAGAAATAATATTACTGTGAGCAAGTTGGGTTTATTCCAGGGATGGAATGCCAGTTTATATTAAAAAATCAAGCAATATTATCCATAATACTAGTAGGCTAAAGAAGAAAAATCATATGATCGTAACAATTGATACAGAAAAAGCATTTGATTAAATTCAACACCAACTGATGATAAAACTCTCGGGAAACTAGGAATCGAGTGGACTTAACTTGTTAAAGAGCATCTGCAAAAACCCAACAGCTCACATCATACTTGATGGTGAAAGACTGAAAACTTTCCCCTAAGACTGGGCACAAGGAGAGGATGCCCACTCTTTCCACCTCTATTCAATATAGTACTGAAGACCTAGCCAGCACAATAAGGAAAAGAGAGGGAATAAAAGACATGTAGATATGAAAGGAAGAAATAAAACTGCCCCTATTTGCATACGGCATGACCTTCATAAGAATCTTATGAAATCCACAAAGAACAAACATAAAAACTCCTAGAACTAATAAATGAGGTTGCAGGATATAAGATCAATGTATAAAACTCAATTGTATTTCTATATACTAGCAATGAGTATATGGAAATTAAAATTTAAAATATAATACAACTTACAATCACTAAAAAAAAAGACTCTGTGGTACTGACAGAAGGAGAGGCACATGGGTCAATGGAACAGATTAATGACCGCAGAAATAGCCCCTCATAGGTGTGGTCCATTGACATTTGATGGAGGCGCAGAAAAAAGTCAATGAAAGAATGATCGTCTTTTCAACCAAGGGTGCTGGAGCAATTGGATATCTGTAAGCAAAACATGTCCCTTGACCTAAATCTCACACCTTATAAAAAAGTTAACTCAAAGTGGATCACAGATTTAAATTTAAAGTATAAACCTACAAAATGTTTAGGAGATACATAGGAAAACGTCTTTGGGACCTGGGGTTCGGTGAAGAGTTCTGAGCACAGCAAGGCATGATCTATAACAGAAAAATGTCAGTAAATTGGACCTCATCAAAATTACAACTTCTGCTCTGCAGAAGACCCTGTTAAGAGGGTGAGAAAACAAACCATAGACTGGAAGAAAATATTTGCAAAAATATCTGACAAAGGACCCATAGATAGGGTACAGTCATGTGTCGATTGACAACTGTGACACATTCTGAGAAATGTGTTATTAGGTGATTTTGTCATTGTGTGGACATCACAGAGTGTACTCACATAAACCTAGCAGATATAGCCTGCTACACACCTACGCCATATGATACGAACCTAATGGGACCACCATCATATATTCGGTCTGCCATTGACCAAAATGTCTCTATGCACATATGACTGTATAAAAAGAACCCTCAAAACTCAGCATTAAAACAACAGTTCAAATAAATTACGGGCAAAAGGCATGAAGAGGATATATGGACGGAAAATAGGCACGTGACCAGCTATTAGGCAAATGCAAATTAAGGCCATAATGAAATTTCACTACATACTCATAAAAACAACTAAAACAAAAAACAATACCAATACCAGATGTTGGTGAGGATGCAGGGAAACGGGACCACTCTACCAGGAAGTAAAATGCTACAGCTCTCTGCAAAACAGTTTGGCAGCTTCCTAAAAAATTAAACATGCAATACCACATGACCTGGCGATTTCACACCTGGGCATTCATCCCAGTGGAATTAAAACTTCCATCCACAAAAAACCTGCACACAATTATTCACAGCACTTGTGCTTGTGATAGCCAAAAGTTGGAAACATCCAAAACATCCCTCAATAGACAAATTGTTAAACTGTGGCACATCCATATCACAGAATTTTACTCAGCAATAGAAAGAATCAACTGCTGATACATGCTACACTTCGGGTGGAGCTCAAGGATATTATGCTGAGTGAAAAAAGCCAGTCTCTGAAGGCCACATACTGTATGATTCCATTTATATGCCATAAACGGAGATGGAGAACAGATTAGTGGGGGCCAGGAGTTAGGGTGGGGGTGCTGGTGGTGAGAGAGGTGGGTGTGGATATGAGAGAGTATTATGAGGGAGATGTTTGTGGGCATGAAATAGATCATTGTGGTGCTGAAAACATCAAAAAAATTCATAGCTACAGAGAAAATATTGTATCAATAAAACAAGAACAGGATGTATGAAAAAGGAATGATCAGAGGATGCTGGGGAGGGGACAGCCGGGGGTGGGGGGACAGACATATAGAACAGATGAAACAAAAAATGCATTGAATGGGGTTGGAAGATAAAGTGAAACCAACAACAGCAACAAAACCTCACAAAACTCCCGGGAATTAGAGTAAAAAGACAAAGAGAAGTTAAATAGGGGGTGAAAGAGAAGGCAGTTATCAATAAAGCCAAGGAATTCAACATTCAGAACGAGGACAGAGAAAACGGAGGGCAAGGAAGTTTCTGAGACTGACGTCCGTGAGTCTCCGACTCAGAGGCTGATGAAGTGCCCTGGACAATGGCTGACAAAGTTCCACACCAGTTGCCAAAACGTTTCTGAACACTGGGATGAAGCCCAGACCCTCCCCGCATCCAGAGGGAGCAAGGATGGACATAAGCCAGGCCACGTGCCAGGAAATGGTCGTCAGAACAGCACGAGACTTCCCAACAGTGGCTCGGACCACAGAAGACAACAGAGCCCGGAATTCCATACCCAGCCACACCATCAACCAAATCCGAGGGTCTTATAAAGATGTTTCAGACAACGCAAGGAGTGAAAAACATTACTTTCCATGCCTCCTTTCTTGGGAAGTTGCTTGAGAATGAGCTTCAGCAAAATGAGAGAGTAAACTAAGAAAGAGACAACACAAGCCCTGAAAGTGAAGAATCCGACCCAGGAGAGCAGACCGGATGCCCGGAGGGAAGTCTCCAGGACGAGGCTGTACAGGAGGCCCGTCGTAATCGTCTCTGCCCTTCCTCCCCCTCCTCCACACCACTGGAAAATTTACAAGGGTTTTCTGTCAGTTTCCAGTTTGGGCGCTCCCACTTAGGGGATGGGAGCATTTGGGATGAGCGGAGGCCCACTGGAGGAGTGAGGCCAGGAGGGGAAAGAGAGGAAAGACATTCCTGTGTAGTTGGTAGAGGGGGGGCTGGCTACCAAGGGAATATATTGGACAGAACCATGGGGAATTGCCACTCTTCACCACTTTTATCCACTAAAAAGGTAATTTCATAAGGTTTGTGCTAATGAGAGCATTGCTGAGCAGCACAGAAGCCCTTCTGTATAAATGCCCTCAAGCTCCCAGACACCAAGACGTCCCTCTCTGACTCTCCTGCTCCCTTCTCTATTCCCGACGACAGGGAAGAAATACAATGGTCCCTCCACCTCCCTCAGCCCCCGGCTCTATGGGGCATCGATTGGATCCTTGCCTCAGGGCTGCAAATCTCCAAGTGGAAAAGCCAGCAAAGGACCCCAGGCCCTAGTTCTGTGGGCTCTTGTGGCCTTAGGATCTTGCAAAGTCGACAAAAGCAGGGCAAATCATAAACAGGGATCAGCCGTGCCTGCAAGGCTGCTCCTGCAAGGCTGCTCCTGCCCAGAGCCCCACAGGCAGCGGAGTCCTCGAGAGCACTGAAGACAGGTGCCATTACGCGACAGGAATCCACTTTGATTCATGCAGAGCAGAGTAAATTCTGTTCAATAGAAGCCACAGGGAACGTTCCAGGGCGTCATAGACTATAATGCTCACATAGGCACTTAAAGATAAAGAAAGGGGACAAAAAGAGGGAAAAAACCTTTGGGGCATTTTGATTTGACGAATAAATGAAAAGCAATAAGATACTGGAGTATATAAAGAAGCCATTTGGTTTAAAACTAATTCGACCTGACCTTGTTTTTCCAGAAAGGCCTGGGGTGACCTGTCAAGCGTGCAGTATACATCTGCTTTAAACGTTTACAGTGTCCCAAAGCTGAGAGCGATGCTCTTGAAGATAGGGATGTGGTTTCCCCCATATCAGCATTTCTTGAAGGATAAGCATCTCTTCCCAGAAAGTAAGGAATAATTACTGACCTACTGTGCTCGTCTCACGACCACTGACCTGCTGTGCCAGTGAAGCATCATGTGCCTGGAGTAAAAGAGATTTTCCTGTCATATTTGACATATGCTCTTTGTTCCAAGATGGTATATGCCCACTCTGTACACCCCAATTCTTCCCCATGGAAGGAAGCTTCCGGGCTATAGTCCTCAAAACTGGCCCATATAATAAACTCACCCCAATTTTCATTTACAGATTGATCATGGAGAACTTCCATCAACAGATTTTGAATTTGGAGGCTCAAGCTGAGCCATAGGAGAATAGCAGATAAACCCAGGAGAAGAAAACACTCCAGCTGGGAACGGTGTGGTTTTCTAGAAAGCGGAGTCAAAGGCAATGGCCACTGGAGGAGTGGCAAGAACGGCAGGCCAGGGTTTGTGTCCAGAAGGAGGAAATGGCCAGGCAGACGCTGACTTGGAGCGCTCCTCCCTGGGCGCCGAGACCCTGCAGCTCCAGGGCCTGCCTCCAGCTTCCCCAGTTAGTGTGGGATCCCAGGACTTGCTGCCCCAAGGGTTTTTAATCCCATCAGTGCTATTGCTTTGTCCAGAAAGAGGATATCTCAGAAAAAATCCATTCCCCTTTGAGACCACAAGCTCAAGGAGCAGACTCCTGCAAAGGGTCTCTCTGCCCCCTCCCCATTCTTCAGGACAGACTCACACTGGGGGTCTATGCCCTAGCACTTGTGTATGCTCATTAGAACACTTTTCCCGTCCAATTTTCCCATTGGAACAGGGACATCACATGTTAAATCTTTCATAGAAGAAATGGACTTTCTGATTTTTAATTATTTAAAATTTTAACTTTTGTTTTGACATTATTATAGATTCATGGGAATCTGCAAGGATGACACAAAGATGTCCCCTGGACCCTTCACTCAGTCCCCCAGTGGTTACATCTTACATAATTTTGGTACAATATCCAAACCAGGACAGACGTTGACAGTGTGCGTGTGCCGTTCTATGCCTTTTATGGCTTGTGTAGATTCTTACACCCACCACGGGCTGTGCTCTGGGAGCAAGTGGGAGAGGACCCGGGCGCAGGCCTGTGGGATTCTCCTGTTTCCACCCGACTCCGTGATCCCAGGGCTCCCTGGGGCTCCCGCTGGGCCACCCTCTCTCTAAGCAGCTTCTTCCTCCTTAGAGAGGAGCTTCCCGGTCACCCAGTCTCCCCTCCCAGTGTGGGCTGAAGGGTGTCTTTCCCCAATGGCTCTGGTCCATTTCCCTTTGTCCTTTGCCCTCCAAACTTCGCACATTTACTGCCCCTCTAGTGAGATCTCAGGAGAGAGAGCGGCTAAGTGCACTCAACACAATATGTCCAACTGGAAGGCCCGCTGGCATCTAACCATGGGAAGTAGTTCTCATTTTAAGCAATAACAACAACAAACCCCCCTCTCTGGACAGCTTTCTCCTCCCACCCCGCCCTCTTTCATCCTCCTGGGGAGTCGCTGTCTCCTCTCTTTCCCTCCTCACATCGCTCCGTGTAGCTTGAATCCTTGCTGCAACCACAGCATCTCTTGCTCGGGTCGCCAAGGACCTCCATGCTGCTCAGCCCAGCACCTTCCTCTCCGTGGCCCCTCAGCCCACTGCCCATGGGGACCGCGTCTTCTCTCCCTGGCTGTCTCCATGTCCTCCTCGCTGACGCACCCTTGCTCTTCGTTGCAGTGACTCTGGCTTTGCAGGAGGCAACTCTCCTCAGGGCTGGGTCTGGGGCCTCTCATTCTTAATTTCCGCAGTGGTCACACACATACACAGCACAACTGCCCCTCACTCTCCCTTCGCACAGTAGCCCAAAGGGTCTTTTCAAAGCGTATTTGTGGTCACATCTCTCCTCACCCCGGACCCTGGCTGGCTCCCGTTCCTGGGGTGGAGCCGACAGTCTTTCGTTCCTTGGCGTTGCGTCTTCTGGGTCCAGCACCCTCCTGCCCTGTTACACCCGTGCTCTCAACTCTCTCCTCTCCACCTTGCCCTGCTGCCACCTACCACAGGGTCTTTGCACACACTGTCCCCCCTCCCCGCCCTGAGGGTTTGCCTCTCTCCTCATCTCATTAGACCTTACACACACTATGGCTTCCAGATGAAGGGCAGGAAGTCCATGATGCATCCGATTTCCTCCGTGTTCCTTCCTGGCCATTGAAGAGATAAATGCTCCCACATACCCCCCTCCCCACCTGGGTTCTAAATCTGCCTCTGGACCACTGGCTCCTTTATTGACAACTTGGATCTCCGTGGCCTTTGAGCAACACATTCCTGCGGTTTTTGCCTCATTCAGGCCAGTCCCAAGGAGAGTAGAGGGCCTCCGTTCTCCCATGTAGCGGAAATACAGCTAACATTCCCTCTGCTCGCCTGCTTTGAAAGTATGCATTTCCTCATCCCCTTTTTTTTGAAGAGAGGGTGAGATTTCTATTTTTTCCAAGAAACGATGTTTTTATTTTTTAAATTCACATAATGAAAATGCACGTGTAAAGACAGTGAACTTCCAGGGTGTGAAGAGTATTTTGATCTGACGCTGGTGCGCCACGACTGCCCCCCATGCGGGGACCTGGCACCTGAAGCCCCTGGAAGCACCTGGGAATCCTGCAGCCGCTTGCCGGGGGTGGGGTGAAGCCCCAGAGGTGGCCAGATGTGCAGGGGAAGGTGTCCGTGCGTTTACAGCATTCCAGGGTCAAGAGGATTTCACTCACCATTGAATTAAAGTGTTGGACAGCTGATTGCTTAATATAAGTGGGCGGAAGGGAAATCCACACTTGGAACCAGTGCTCTGGGAAAACAGACAGCGCCTCTGGACGGATTCCAAACCCGGGAGATGGGAGAAATGTCAGCTCAGCAACTCTGTGGTCCAGAGGCTCAGCGAGACCCTGGGAAAAGCGTGAAGTATATGTGTGTGTACTTGTGTGTCTGCATGTGCACATGTGTCTGTGCGAGTGCATGTGTGTCTCTTTGTGTGCATGCGTGTGCATGTGTGTCTGCATGTGCATGTGTGTTTGTGTCTGCACGTGTCTATGTGTCCTTGTGCCTGTATGCTTGTGTTCATGTGTCTGCCCATGTGTGTGTGCATGTGTGTGCATGTGTTTGTGTGTCTCTGTGTGGGTCCACCCGCCCACGTGTGGAGCAGCCGGCTCAGACGCAGACAGCTCGGCTCTCCACAGGCGGAAGCGGAGGCAGAGGTGGAGGCAGCCGCCCTGGCACCCCCTGAGCGCCTCGCTTAGCTGTCTCTGGTGCCTGGTGGATCCAACAGTGATCTCTGGATGTTTTATGCCAGTTACCGCTTTGGTCTCCAGTAGTTTCACCCCATTTTCTGTTAACTGTGTTCACAGACACTTTAAGATGGAACGTCTCTCATTTTCTTGCCCACTCTCAATCCTATTTGATTTGGATGATAATGAAACAAAATATTTTCTGTGTTAACCTAGAATTTTTAAACATTCCTGCTGTGCTGACATGAGGCTCACTGAGTTTGCAGGACAGTACCCAGGCCGTGAGCATCCAGCAGGCAAGGATCAGGGCCAGCCATCACTCAAGCAACACAGGGTTACTCCCTCTTCCCTCTGAGCTGACTCTGGAAATGGACTCCTGCCACACGTACCGGGCCCTGTTTCCCGGGCACAGTATCATGAAGAGAGACCTTAAATTCCAGGCCTTGAACAAACAGACAACAAGACAACTAAAGGCCTTCTCTCTCCCTCTTTCTCTCCTTGCTCTGATCCATCATTCATTTACTTTTTATTCAGTGCATCAACTCACATTGTGGTGCTAGGCCCAGAACGGGCACTGGGGACCCAGGGACTAGGACCAAATGTTGGTCCTCAAGAAGCCAATAACCCAATGGAGAGGGGACCAGTAGGTGGCAGGGCCACAGCGCTGCTTTCATGGAGGGCACTGCCTGCTGAGGGTGAGGTGGGGCTCAGGGCAACCTGGGGGCAAAGGCTTCCTGAAGGCGGGGCCCGACCTCCAGGGCACTGCTCAGAGGGAGAACGGGCGGAGGTCTGTGCGCTTCAAGGGGCGGGCGTGGAGCCGGGGCTATGAAGTGGGGGAAGGGTCAGACCTCAATGGTCATGCCCAGGATTTCCGACTGTCCCAGAAGCATCGGGGCCGTAGAGAAAAGTCAGATGGTCCTTGACAGTGATGTGGCAGGGAGAGAAAAGCTGTGGGCTTCACACACCCCAGCCTTTCAGTTCATGAGACAGGGCGCGCCCCTCAGAGACGGGGTACCCTGGGGTTCTGAGAGTCTTGTCTGAGAGCGGCCGAGGCGGGGCTCTATCTGTGCTCCTGCAAGAGGGAGGCAGTTTCCTTTGATAGCTCCCCCTTTAACTAAACCTCCAGGGAAGATTTCACTCAGCAGGGCCCCAATAATGGTCCAAAATGATAGCTGGTGGCTAGAAGCCCAGGGCCCAGGACGAGGCCCCCAGGGCAGGTTCTTGAGCAGCCTGAGGGCCCTGGGATCCAGGGAGGGTTGGTGACAACCACAGAGCTCTGCGGGGTGTGGCCGTAATGGAGATGACGCTGGCTGCAGGTCATGGGCTGGGCCCAGAGCAGGGGCCCAGGTGGGCCCACAGCCCCACACGCCTGAGCGGCGGTGTGCTGTGCCAGGCTCAGCTGTCCTCACTGGGTGAGAACATCGGCTTGAGGAGGGTCACAGGCAACTGAATCACAAGGAACCACAGGCCCTGAGTGACGGTGAGCGGCTTTGGCAAGGTGGCAGGTAGAGACTCCACTACGGATGGTGCATGGGTCTCCTGGCCCAGATCAGCGCCCACCTTGGGGCAGAGGCAAGGACCCTGCCTCCCCTTCCAGGCTGAACCAGTTACCCGGAACTGAGATCAAAGGCTCCCAGAGTGGCTTGGGCTGGGGCAGGATGTGGTCAGCTGGGGCGAGCAGGGTGGGTGGGAGCCGAGGCCAGCTCCCTCCTGCAGCCCCCGCCTTGTGGGTGTTGCCAGACAGTGTCTGATGGCTCACAGACCCCTGGGGAGTTCCCGGGACAGGCCAGCAGGAAGCAGGGGGTGAACCCGTAGGGCAGCGGTCTGGGGAAATCCACTCTGTTTAATGATGAGTTGAAAATGGACTGCTTTCCTGCCTGTGACTTTCAATGTAGGAGGAACGATTATAGACAGTGACTGGGAACAAGGCCTTACTAATGTTAAAAATAACAGAGGAATGCTCAAGTCTGTTTTCTAACACTACTAATACAGCTACTTTTTTTCCCCCAAGTTTTCAGGTACTTTGAAATGATGGATAAGGACAATAAGATCTGGAGAAATGAACAGCATGGGGTTGAATTACATCAGGAGACCAGGACCGTCCCCCTCCAGGGTACTTTTCAAGGGCGATCCTCAAAGCAAGGACATTTGCAATGCTTGGCGTAGGATTTGTTAAATAAAAAGTCGAGGCTTAACCTGATCTGTGGGCTGGTTGACGGGGCTCTCCTTCCAGGTGGTGGCTCTCAGTGTCTGTCTGAGAAGTGCAGACGGCTCTCTAGTCGGAAGGATTTCTGCATAGTCTTCTCTCCAAATCCCTTTGCAGAAGCTGGACTTCAGAGGGCGCGCATCAAGGCAAGAACCTTAACGGTTAAGAAACCTTCCTGAAGTCACTCAACTCTCCTAGAGACGCCATAGAGATCCAAGCTCAGAGAGCAGGAACAGAGACCTGGAACAGGATGAAAGGAAAGGCTGTGACATTTTGGGAGGCCTGCGGGAGACATTTAACCTCTAGCAACACAGAGGTCGCCTGGTGGCAGACAGCCTGTTCCGCTCAGCACTCCAAGCGGGAGCGAGCAGAAGCACGGAGGGCTCAAGTCTGCACTCACGGGAGTCAGACACCTGACGGATTCAAACAGAAGAAAACTATGTCACAAGTCACCTTGCAGAATTTGTGTATGTTCACCAAGAGGGGCGGAGTCAGGGGGGCAGAAGACAGGCTGTCCCATGCGGTCAGTCAGGGACGCTTCGTATGGTGACTCTGAGAGGCTCTCCCTGTGAACTTGACCCTCTGTCGACCCTTCCCCAGAAGTCCCGAGACTTCCAGCATCTTGCCCGGCAGCTCTCGTCTGAAGGGCAGAGCGCTTCGGGCTCATTCGACCTGGCTAGCTGGGAGACCTCTGCCAGAGCTGCAGCTCAGCTCTCGAGGCTTACGGAAGTCCTTTCCAGTTTCTCTCCTGCATTTCAGAAATTCAACTTACGGGTACAACCAACCTTGATTTTATGACATCTGCTACTGTTATCAGTGTCTTGACTTTTACCTCTGACTTTATGTGAGTTTTTCCTTAGGTTGATTCTGCCTGTGACTGAAGACATCGGTGCCAATGCCCCGGAGGGCCCAGCAGGGAAGCCCACCCTCTCACTTGCCTGGTTGAGCCCCCCCACCCCAACCCCCAGCGCAGGCCTGGGTGTGCAGAGCGAGGGGAGAGCGGCTTCCCCACCAGGGGTGTGTGGTGGACCCCTCTCACATCCAGGATTTTGCGTGACTTCAGAGCATTTGGGCTTTTTTTTAAAGCATTAATTGCAAGGCATTAATGTCAAATAGGGTAGTGACAAGAGTAGCCATCTCAATTAAAAGGATCACATTTGTAAAAAGGACACGCGGGAGAGCTCTATGGCCCCACCCGTGCCTCTGGGAAAAGTGAGGCTCTGTGGGGACCACAAGGAATCACCTCCTGGGGGTTGTCTCATGTGCAGCCCACTGTGCAGCCCACTTTGCAGCCACCTTGATACCCAGGATGTTTCAATGGAGCTGAGGGTCTGTCTTTACCAGGTTCGGGTTTTAGGGAGCCCGTGGAATGTTGCTAGGTGTGGGTGTCAAACCACCAAAAGAAAAAGGGAAAAAGTACAAAGAAGAAAAAAAGCGACTATGGGAACAAGAAGAAATAAAAGTGACCAGAAGTGGCGGCGTTTAAAGCCGTGCACTCCTACGTCCTTGTGACATACGGGGTGAGTGTGTCAGGTGGGTGGTGCCCTCTGTCCAGATCGCTTTAAGTTGGAATGGGAGTGCTGAGGAGCAAGGGAGACCCCTCAGATTCTTGCCTGCCCTGTAACCAGGGGGCCGGGAGGTCAACCTGTGCGAAGCGGGGGCGGCCACATGGTGCCAGCAGAAGGAGCAGCTGTGCAGAGCTCCTGTGGTAGGAGCCAGCCTGGCGCGGAGGAGGCCAGTGCCCGAGCATCTTGCACCAGATGAGAGGGCTGCAATCCAGGGGTAGGGGAACTCTGTAAGCCTTTGCGTTGGTTTCCTGTGGCTGCTCAAACCAATGACTACAGATGTGTGGCTTAAAACCACATAAATGTGCAGTTCTGCAGATCAGAAGTCTAACATGGTCTCACTGGACCAAGATCCAGGTGTCTGCAGGGTGCGCTCCTTCTGGAGACTCTAAGACAGAATCTGTTTCTGAGACTTTTCCGCTTCCAGAAGCTGCCTGCGTTCCTTGACTCGTGGCCCCTTTCTCCATCTTCAAAGCCAGTGACATCGGCCGAGTCTTTCTCATGCTGCCATCTCTCTGGTTCTCTCCTCCACTTTCAAGGCCCCTCGTGGTCACGTTGGGCCCACCTGAATAATCCAGGGTGCTCTTCCTTTTGCAGGTCTGCTGATAAATGACCTTCATTCCATCTGCAACCTTTGCCGTGTCAGAGCACAGAGTCACAGTTTCCAGGGACCAGGTTGCTCCTGTGTGTCCGGCACAGGGGGAAGGGAGCCAGAGCGGGATGTCCACCATCCAGCTCAATCCAGCTGAGGCCTCCGCCCTCACTCAGCCCTCCTTGCACTCCAGCTCTCCAAGGTATCTGTCCAAGAAGAGAGTGAAATGGTGAAATGTCCACCAGTCAGGCTTTTTATAGCGGAAGAGAAGCCAGGGGGCCGGCCCCATGGCCGAGTGGTTAAGTTGGCACGCTCCGCTGCAGCAGCCCAGGATTTTGCTGGTTCACATCCTGGGTGCAGACATGGCACTACTCATCAGGCCACACTGAGGTGGTGTCCCATGTGCCACAACTAGAAGGACCCACAACTACAATATACAACTATGTACTGGGGGGATTTGGGGAGAAAAAGCAGAAAGAAAAAAAAAGATTGGCAACACTTGTTAGCACAGGTGCCAATCTCTAAAACAAGAAAAAAACAAGAAAGAGAACCCAAAATCCCTTTGAATTCAGTACGAACTTGGGCCCCTTCACGGTGCAGGAGAGAAATGTGTAGTCTTGAGATTCCCATCTTTATTCCTGACACCCAGTGTCTCATTTGCTTTTCCACTCAATTTAAAAGTCTTCTTCAATATAATCCCTACATTGTTTAGTCATCACGCTAAGTAATATCCTCACTGTGGTCAATAATCTTGGACAACGAGCAGTCTTTAGGAAGGAAGGGAAGGGAGACGCTCGTCCTGTTAGCTGTTCTATGGGCTAGTACACGCAGCGCCAGGAATGACTATAGTCAGGGTCAATTGTTTTCATGAATTAGCACAAGTTAGTAAACGTCACTGGTGAAAATAGAAAATCTTTGTTTTAGGATAATCTTCACCAAAGCCTGAAAACTCTAACAGCTTGCACTCAACTTACATTTTTACTTTGTTTTATTCTGTAGACATTACAACATTTACGACTACTACGGGCCAGAGAATGAGAGGATGCTGCCTGGAGAAGGCCATTTCCAAGTAGGCCAAGAGTGAGGGATGGAGTGTGACCCCCGTTAGCCCCTCCTCCCTGTTTCCAGGAGTGGAAGGTGTGCATGACGGGTGTCAGCGCACCTGGAAACACTAGCCAGGGGATTTCTCTTGCCTTGTGATCTCTGGGTCTCCCGGGAGGCTGATTGGAACTCATCTGTGCTGACCCTGCGCCGGGTCAGGGGCGAGTGTGGACTGGCCTTCCCGCGGACAGCAGCGGCCTCCCCAGGGGCGCTCGCTCGCGCTCACGACACTGCAGGCGGGACAGGAAACTTTCCAGCTGCCGTTCTGGATTCTGCAACGATTCTCATCATCGTTAGAAGCCCTTCAGCCTCTCCTTTGTGTTGTCGCCGTCAGACAAACACAGTCGGTCTTCGGTAAGTCCCTCCCGGACGGTGACAATGAAAGGTCAGACGGTCACTTTGTCCCTCCTGTCTTGCTCTGTGCGCAGAGCGAGCGGTTTACTGTGAGTTTTCTTTGTTCTGCTCTTTCGTGTTATCAACAGTTTGTTGCTTATTTACATTTTGTTTTGTTTTGCTTTTGACCTAAGTTTTTCTGGTTTTTAATCATTCTCTCTCAATTTTTATCAATTTATTTATTTCTCTGCCTACTTTTATCATTTTCAAATGTTGTGTTAGTCTTGTGGTCCATTTGTCCTTCCTCCTTTTTATTTTCTTTCTAATATTTCTTCTGTTGTGTCTTAGACATTTCTTTTTACTCTCAAACCTTTGGATGGGTAAACAATTGCTAGGTATTCATAAGCTTAAGTAAATAAATGCTAAGAAATGCCCGTCGTTGCGACATAATCTTATCCATCTCACGAATGCAACAATGCATGCTTAATAATACCTATAGAAATTAGAAGTTAATTGCCAAAATATTAGCAAATAAATCCCCAGTAGCTCAAGTCCACACTGGTAAGTTTTCAGCAAGGTTTTCCTGGGCACCACCTCCTGCTGGGCAGAGCTGCAAATGGCAGGCTCTGCTGAGAGGTCCACTGCATGATGGCACCCATTGTCCCGTTAACCTGTAAGGTCCAGCCTTTCTCTTAAGTCATGAAACAACGTTCTGCTATAACTAACTGCCTACGACGTGCTCACTGGTGTCACCAACCCTGGGGATTTTGAGGATGGAAGTAAGAGAGGCACACGGCCACAGCTGACCCTGGGAAATGTAAGCAATTTACAACTATAAACCTCTTTGTCATGTGGCCTGCAAGCAAGCTTTCTCATGAAGGGCTCGTTTCCTTCTGTCTGGTCTCTTTGTCTGGTTGAGCTGCATGTGACGTCTTTGCTCCATCTGCCCTGAACAAGCGCAGCACAAAGCTGGAGCTCGTCAACGTGGTCCTGCAAGGTAGGGAGTGGAGATGGAGGGGCAGACAAGTGAGAGATGGACAGATGTGTGAGAGCTGGACAGAGGGGCTCGCCTGTGACTTTCTGCTCCTTCTGTGAAAGACTGGCGCTAAGAACCCCATCTTTTCTTAGGTAGCTCTCTTTTGGATTCTGGGTGAAGTTGATAATTAAATGGTCCTATCAACCAGCATACTCAATGGTTCACCAAACCCTCCATCTAGGAGTACCATGGATCCTTAAAAATCTATCCCAATAAGGCAGAGGTTCTTAAAGCGTGGCCCCAGGACCGGCAGCATCAGCATCACCTGAAACATGCAAATTCTTGAGTCCCACCCCAGACCTACGGAGTCAGAAGCTCTGGGGTAGCACCTAGCACTCTATTTCAAAAAGTCCTGAAGGAAATTCTGCAACCTGAGAGCCACCACAATGAAGAAATGAGAAGCCTTGCACCAATGCGATCAGCTGAGGCAAAATTCAGCCCGCGCTCCCCGACACCAGGACTACTGTCCCCTTTCCACCATCATTCTGGTGTCCATTTTTCCGAGGAAGCCAGACGGCATTCCATCTCTCTAGCTGTCTCTTTCCAAGTTGGCTTTTCTTCTGCCAGAAACTTTCACAGTCATGCAGGTTATGTTATGTCCTTCTCCTCTCAGCTCCCTGGTGGCTCTGTTCCCTGCTTCCTCCTCTGACTGGGGGACTCTGGAGAGCAATGACTGGGTCTCACTGCATGGGCCTGGGGCTGAGAAAGCAATCGGTGATGTTCACAGAATATCACCGATGGTGGCATGGCTGGAGTCCACACAAGAGAAAGGTGCCATGGGTCTATCCTCCGGAGTATTGGTCAGGGTTTTCCAGAGAAACAGAACCAAGGGAAATAGATAAGAGATTTATCTAAGGAATGGGCTAACTCAATTGTGGAGGCTGGCAAGTCCAAAATCTACAGGGCAGGCCGCAGGCTGGAGACCCAGAGAAGAGTTGATGTTGCAGCTCGAGTCTGAAGGCCATCTGGAGGCAGAATTCCCTCTTTCTTGGGGACCTCAGTCTTTTTTCTCTTAAGGCTTTCTACTGACTGGATGAGGCCCTCCCACATTATGGAGGGCAATTTGCTTTACTCAAAGTCTACTGATTTAAATGTTAATCTCCTCCAAAAATTACCTTCACAGCAGACATCTGGCCAAACATCTGGGTGCTGTAGACTGGCCAAGCTGACACGTGAAATTAACCATCGCACCAGTGACACTGTGGGAGCAATGCACTTTGTGGAACCACGTGGAGAAGAGTCAGGTGGCAGACATCATTAAGTGGGATTAGAAGCCCGCATGTCTACTCAGGAACACACTCGCGCACACACACGTACATGGGTCCCAGAATGTGGCAGTGATCACCCCAGAGTGCCCCTGAGGTGAAAGCCTTATACTGAAATTTTGACTTGCACCATCTCCTAAATATACATTTCTCTTTCTAACACGAAAGCATGGCAGAAGCCATGCTGTGTTTACTAAGATCCCAGAGGGCACCACTGGGAACCCAGGCAAGTGAAGGAATTCGAAACCCACGGAATTGTGCTGGTTTCTGCTTTGACCCTCCCAATCAGGTGAGGGCTAGCTAGGAAAATGGCCCTCAGTTCATGAGGAATTAATTTTTCAGTATCTGCAGCTAATTCACACCGTTTGCCATCCCTCACCAGGATGACTCACACTTTTTTCTTCATGGTGTTCACCTTACAAAAAGCACTTCTGTGCGGTCAGTGGCCATCTCAAGAGCTCAGGGTCAGTGATCTGACCTTCAGGGAACTACGATTTCCTTTTGACTGTGGTCCTGCCTTTTTACGACCATCCATCTCTTTCCATCACTAAAAACCATGGGGATAAGATAAAGGTGATCAAAGAACCATATCACTGAATTCTCTGTCTCCAATTGGACCTATGGTGCTGGTGCATGCTTTCTCGCAGGCAAATGATAGAAGAGCATGAATTTTCCCGAGCTTTAAATTCATCAAGCTTTGGATCATTTTAAACTGATAAGGACCGTGAATACATTTAAGTGGAATTTTTAAAAAGCTTGTGTCTTGTTGCCGCTGTCTGGGATGTGTTTGTACGGCATGTTTCACAAACGTGTTATTGTGAAAGACACAGATGATGGAAGGAGATAGAGAAGCTCCCATGGCCCCAGCTGACAATGACTGTGCAGAAAGTGAAGTGCCAGGCCAGCCCTGGGGTAAGTCTCCTGAGTAAGGTCAGAGGTAATGGGAGACTCTGGCGGGAGAGGACGGAGAAGCAGCAGCTGTTGGGATTGGCTGGGAAGATGTCACTGGCAATGTTAGGGCAGGTATGCAGAATGCTTCGTGACCAAGGGCTTTCGTTCTCCTCGGCTTTCATCAAAGTTTCAGAAGGACCCCTGACCTGGTCGGGGACATCCTCATGGCTGTAGGCAGAGAGATTTTGGTCACTGGCATCGAAAGTGAGACTACAGGGCCTAGAGGGCGGCCTCACTGGTGTTGATGACACCGGGAGTCTTCTCAGCTTCCAGCTGAGCCGCCAGGCTGGTGGCTGGAAGGGGCCTCTTAGGACGGGCGGGCCAGTCAATGACACCATTTTCCGGTGTGTGTTGGCCAAATGGGCCCGCCCGAATGTGGACAAGTCACTTCACGCTCAAGTCTGCATATCTGTGACGTTGAGTCTAGACTTCCTGTTCGAAACGTTGCAAAGACAGATTAGGTAAATTCTAAAGGAAATGTCAGCTCTTTGGGCAGGCGGCTTAGGTTTAGAAGAGGATTTTAAGGTGCAGTAACTTTATGGGGGGAAGGTACAAAATAAACCTTTTAACAGTCAGCATTTCAGCGTGAACACACTCGCATCCACGAGGTGCCAGAATGGTGGCAGGGACGTGTGGAACGTGAAAGCGTGCACTCGGTTCTCTCAGAGAATTCATGTAGACATGGAAAAACCACGGTGCATTTTTTAAGACTTCGCACTGCAAATAATGTGACCTGAGACTCCTGTTCGTCTGCCGTCCGTGCAGGTTTTGGGGACCTGGTCTCTGGTAAAGGGTGGAAACTCCTTGTCTTCTGCACACGTGCTGGGACAATCTGCCATCCGTCACATGGTGGGCGCTGCTGGAGCACAGAGTAATCGTTTCTATTCTGGGAACGGTCTGCTCCACCTTTGACCTCCGCCTACCGGCTGGGAGCATGTGGGCATTGTTGAGTAGCAGAGTCTTAAAATAAACCACGCAGAGTCGCCAGGGTCAGGCTCCAGATGCTGGACAATGAAAAGTAAACTTCTCAGGAAGTGATGCTTGAGCTTCATTGCTGAACGAGGCCTGTATCCAGAAACGATGTCCCCCGGCTGTGCAGGAGCTCAGCCGCCTCGGACCGGTTCCATGAGTGTGCCCCTGCAGCGCGCGCACCCACGCAGACCATCACCTTGGTGTCAGCATCCCCTGGATCTTTGCTTTTTTTAACTTACTTTCTAGAAACTCAAAGGTGCTTCTCTGACAAACTTATTTTATGGGGATGCTAATAATTTTTGCTTAATTCTGTTTTTTCCTTTGAACGCTTTTGGGTGCCAGTGCCTCAGAACGATTCTGGTAAACATAACCCCTCCCTGCCACACCCAGGCTCCCCAGGTAAGAAGCAACACCATGGATGGAGGGAAGGTTGGCTCTGAAGCAATGATCTTGAGGGCATTGAAACTTCCTGATAAGTATTTTGAATGAAATGAGACTAGTATGCATTACACAACCAACCAACACCCTTCTCCTGTCACAAAGGAAAGGGTAACTTGGAAAGGGTGGGAAAGGCAGATGGAGAAGTCCACCCAGCCGTAGAGAAGGAAGAAAGGCTGCAGATGACACCTCGCCCGTCCCCCACACATTCGCTCACTCACACACACACACACACACACACCCCTTATGGCAGCACCCTCACCATCCGTCTTCCCCTCTTCGGACTCGACAGTTCTCCAGGCCCCAAGGCACTGGCGTGGTGGCCGCCCACTCAGCATGATTTCGGGGCACAGAAACCGTTCACTCTGTGCCTTCTACCTCCTTCCCTCACCTCTGCTGACCAATGCCTCAATTAGAGGCTCCTTTCATTAGAAACCAAGTCTGACTTTTATCCTTTGTGAAAAAGCCCCAAATCTCCGAGTCTAATGGAGATTAGGTCCTTCTGAATCCCTGACCCCTCGTGGGGCACTGTCTCTCAAATCCAGTCCTGAGGGCACGTGGGAAAGCTCCTGGAGGGGAAATTCGGGCAGCAGGAGAGTTTGGGAGCTGAGAAAGCACCTTGGCCTTCTTCTCATCTGTGATAAACCAGGGAATTTTTATTATAAAGAAACGTGAAAAAGCGGTAGCTGCTACACAAGCCCTGCGACTTAGCAATTCTCCTCTTAGGTACGTGTCCTGGAGAAACTCTCGTGATTAAGCAAGAGACGCACAAGGATATTCAGAGCAGCAACTTTTAAAGGCGAAAAGTTAGAAACCGGCCAGATAACCATCCACAGGAGTAAATGGTAGTCTAGTCACAAAGTGGCAAAAACGAATGATGGAGGTTTATCTCTAGTAATATGGATAAATCTTCCAAAAGTGCTCAAGGAACAAATAAAAAATGCAGAGGAATGCCTGTCTTGGGACACAATTTAGATAGCATTTAAAGACGTGGAAAGTAAACACACAACAGCTGGCCTGGATCTCACGTACACTCGGCCTGAGCCGGGAGTGGGACGACGGAGCCCACGGGGGTGGGTGCTCGGGGCGGCGAGCTCAGCCCCGGGGATGTACTTGCCTGTTTATTTTTATTATCTGTTCTTCATTTTGGTATTTCTGGAATATCTAATGATAATAAATATGTACAATTACATTTTTATATGTGTAAATATATAAATACAATAAAGAAAAAATAATTGAAAGGCAAAGTTTGCTAAGAGTATTGATTTTTCTACGAAAATCATGAGTGTTAAATCAACAAAATGTTGACACCTTGAAAAACACATTATTCCCCAGTGGCAGAGCTGAGTGGAGGGTGCTGGCAGCTGGCATGAGCGTGGTGACGTCGCCCTCCACGCAGCCCTTCCGTCCAGGCAGTGAATCCTATGGGGACCGCCTGTTAGCTGGCTAGGTTTGCATTGCTTCCCAGCCTTTCACATGTCGCTCCTGCCGTGTCAGGGTTCCCGGCCATCGTGGACATAACTGACCCGCGGGCGATGGCTACCCAGGCAATTCTTGCAATGAAAGGGACAAGAAGTATTTGCTGAGAAGAATGTGCTGTATTGGGAGTTTTCTCAAGGAAACTATGCTTGAATCTCAAGGAACAACCTAACTATTTGAGTAAGAGTTGTGTTTCTTTTTGGTAGGGAAGAATTTGCCCTGAGTTAACATCCCTTGCCAGTCTTCCTCTTTTTTCCCTTTTTTTCCTCCTCAGAGCCCCAGTAGATGGTTGTAAGTCCTTCTAGTTCTTCCATGTGAACCACACCACAACGTGGCAACCGACAGACGGTGGTGTGGTTCTGCGCCCGGGAACCGAACCCGGGCCGTTGAAGCGGTGAGAGCGCCGAACTTTACCACTAGACCATCAGGGCTGGCTCTGAATAAGAGTTTTTGCACCATTTTAAGTTTCCTCTAGTTCCATGCCCTCATTTTCTTTAAAAAGCACAGCCTCGCTGAGGACCAGAGCTAAGATTTTTATACCCTTGACCTCAAAGGAGGTGCAATTGGAAACTCCCTAGAGTAAGTGACCAAAGGAATGAAAGTGGGAGGGAGGAATGGCAGCGGTGCAGGCAGGAGGCGAGGTCTGTGAGGAAGGAGAGCCTGCCGGAGGCTCAGGCTCTCTGCGGCCTCGGAGCCGAGCCCCGGGGTGGGCCCCAGGGTGGCAGGTTGAGCGTGCAGAGAACTGGGGGGGCCATCTCGGAGTCTGCTGGGCTCCCCGGAGGGGCGTTCTTCCGAGGGTCGTCTCCATTACACACTGCACGCTCAGGAGCCACCCCACCAGAGTCGATCTGGGGGTTCCAAACAGCCCGTGGAACCGCCCATTACTCTCAGGGACTTACCTGTTGCTATGGTTTCCATAGTTCAAGAATCCTAAGTCCTAGAAAGTGTAGAAAATATGGATGAATTGAAAGATGCCAGTAACAACCACTGTTGTTCCCAACACGCAGAGCCACAGACACGGGGCATCTGTCCTCCTAACTCTCTCCTCTGTGCTGTGTGTGCATGTGTCTACTGTGCGTGCGTCCATATTTTTTTAATAAAAAGGGTATATTTTAAGTTCCTTTCTTGCAATCTGCTTTTTCCACTGAATAATATATTAGCTACACGCTTCCACGTGAGTTCATGTTCTTTAATATCTTTTTTAAATTGTAGCAAAATAAACATAATATAGAATTAAGCATTTTAGCCATGTTTAAGTAGAGTGCAGTGGCATTAAGTACGTTCACACTGATATGCAGCCATCACTACCATCTGTCTCCAGAATTTTCTCTTCCCAAACTGAAGCTCTGTCCCATCAAACACTCACTCCTCACCCCACTCCCCTCCCAGCCCATGGCGACCACCATGCTACTTTCTGTCTCTATGGGTTGACTCCTCTAGGTCCCTCACGTGAGTGGAATCACACAGTATTTCTCCTTTTGTGACTGGCTCACTTCACTGAGCATGATGTTCTCAAGGTTCATCCTCGTTGTAGCAGGTGTCAGAATCTCCTTCCTTTTTAAGGCTGAATAGTATTCCATTGTACTTCAACACTTTCTTAAATGGCTGCATAGTATTTCTTTTGCAGATGTGCCATGATTTATTTAACTAACTTTCTGATCTTAGATGTCTGCTTTATTGCTGTTTTTTGACTATTATAAGCAACACGACAGTGGATGTCTTCAAAGGTAAATGTTTGCACGTACACATGATTTTCCGTGAGGATAAATTCCTCGGCGGAAATGGAATTGCTGAGTTGGACGCTGGAGGCCTCATTCTCAGTAACTGCATGAGGTTCTGGCCTTTCCCTCTGGTGAAAGAGACCTGAGCTGGTCTCTGTTGCCAGGAGTCCCACCTCTCACAATTCATCCTTGCCAGTGACGACTACCAGCCTTCTTAAGGAAAACACACATTCAGTGCTAACTTTGGGTTGAATTAAGGTGCTCATTCTGCTTCCTCAGCAAGAGGAAGGACTCTGGATGGGAGGGGAAGGGAACCAACATTTTCTGAGTGCGTCTTATGTACCAGGCCTTTTCTACGGCTATTTTCTTGATAACCTCTCATTCTCCAGCCTTTAATGGTCCACCTTCTTGTTTCAAAAAAATTTCATTTTGTATTTTGAGATAATTTTATATTTACAGAAGAGTTATGAAAATAGTGCAGAAAATGCTTATCTTCAGCCAGTTTCCCCAATGTTGAAATCTATATAACCACAGTAGATGTCAAAACTAAGAAATTAGGTTCAACATCTGCAAATCAACCAATGTGATATACCACATCAACAAACTGAGGAATAAAAACCACATGATCATCTCAATAGATGCAGAGAAAGCATTTGACAAGATCCAACAACGATTTATGATAAAAAAAACTCTTGACAAAATGGGAATAGAAGGAAACTACCTCAACATAATAAAGGCCATATAAGAAAACCCACAGCCAACATCATACTCAATGGGCAAGAACTGAAAGCCATCCCTCTGAGAACAGGAACAAGACAAGGATTCTCACTACCACCACTCTTATTCAACATAGTACTGGAGGTTCTGGCCAGAAAGCAATTAGGCAAGAGAAAGGAATAAAAGGAATCCAAATAGGGAGTGAAGAAGTGAAAATCTCGCTGTTTGCAGACAACATGATCTTATATATAGAAAATCCCAAAGAATCCATCAGAAAACTAATAGAAATAATTAACAACCACAAGAAAGTTGTAGGGTACCAAAGCAACTTACAAAAATCAGTTGCTTTTCTATACTCCAGTAACAAACTTACAGAAAGAGAACTCAAGAATACAATTCCATTTACAATCACAACTAAAAGAATAAAGTACCTAGGAACAAATTTAACCAAGGAGGTGAAGGACTTATAATATGAAAACTATAAGACATTACTGAAAGAAATTGATAATGACATAAAGAGATGGAAAGAGATTCCTTGCTCATGGATTGGAAGACTAAACATAGCCAAAATGTCCATACTACCCAAAGCAATCTACAGATTCAGTGCAATCCCAATCAGAATCCCAAAGACATTCTTCACAGAAATAGAACAAAGAATCCTAAAATTCATATGGGGCAACCAAAGACCCCGAATTGGTAAAGCTATCCTGAGAAAAAAGAACAAAAAGCTGGAGGTATCACAATCCCTGACTTCAAAATGTACTACAAAGCCATAGTGATCAAAACAGCATGGTACTGGTACAAAAACAGACACACAGATCAATGGAACAGAACTGAAAGCCCAGAAATAAAACCACACCTCTACAGACAGCTAATCTTCCACACAGGTGCCAAGAACATACAGTGGAAAAAAGATAGTGTCTTCAATAAATGGTATTGGGAAAACTGGACAGCCACATGCAAAAGAATGAAGGTAGACCATTATCTCAGGCCATACACAAAAATAAACTCAAAAATGGACCAAAGACTTGAAGACAAGTCCTGAAACCATAAAACTCCTGGAAGATAATATAGGGAGTACACTCTTTGACATCAAACTTAAAAGGATCTTTTCGAATACCATATTTTCTCAGACAAGGGAAACAAGAGAAAAAATAAACAAGTGGGAGCTCATCAGACTAAAGAGCTTCTGCAAGGCAAAAGAAACCAGGATCAAAACAAAGAGACAGCCTACCAACTGGGAGAAAATATTTGCAAATCATATATCTGACAAGGGGTTAACCTCCATAGTAGATAAGGAAGTCACACAACTGAACTATAAGAAAATAAACACCCTGATCAAAAAATGGGCAGAGAGGGGCTGGCCCCTTGGCCAAGTGGTTAAGTTCGCACACTCTGCTGCAGGCGGCCCAGTGTTTCGTTGGTTCGAATCCTGGGCGCGGACGTGGCGCTGCTCATCAAACCACGCTGAGGCAGCGTCCCACATGCCACAACTAGAAGGACCCACAACAAAGAATATACAATTATGTACCGGGGGGCTTTGGGGAGAAAAAGGAAAAAAATTAAATCTTTAAAAAAAAAAAACGGGCAGAGAATATGAACAGAGGTTTTTCCAAAGAAGATATACAGATGGCCAATAAACACATGAAAACATGTTCAATGTCACTAATCTTCAGGGAAATTCAAATGAAAACTACACTAAGATACCATCTTACACCTGTTAAAATAGCTATAATCACTAAGACTAAAAATAACAAATGTTGGAGAGGGTGTGGAGAGAAGGGAACCCTATACACTGATGGTGGGAATGCAAACTGGTGCAGCCACTATGGAAAACAGTATGGAGATTCCTCAAAAAACTAAAAATAGAAATACCACGTGACCCAGCTATCCCACTACTCGGTATCTACCCAAACAACTTGAAATCAACAATCCAAAGGAACATATACACCCCTATGTCCATAGCAGCCCTGTTCACAATAGCCAAGACATGGAAACAATCCAAGTGCCCATCAACCAATGATTGGAAAAAGAAGATGTGGTATATACATATACAATGGAATACTACTCAGCCAGAAAAAAGACAAATTCATCCCATTTGCAACAACATGGATGGATCTGGAGGGAATTATGCTAAGCAAAGTAAGCCAGACTGAGAAAGACAAACACCAGATGATTTCACTCATATGTGAAATATGAACAAATACATGGACAAAGAAAACAGTTCAGGTGGTTACCAGGGGAGGGGGGTGGGGGTGGGGGTGGGCACAGGGGGTGAAGGGGAGCACTTATGTGGTGATAGTCAAGAAATAATGTACGACTGAAATCTCACATTGATGTAAACTATTATGAACTCAATAAAAAAATTTAAATTAAAAAAAACAGAAATTAACATAGGCCCCACATTATTCACTGGAGTCCAGACTTCTCAGTTGTGACCCGTTTTCCCTCTGATGTCCTCTCTATGCCCCAGAATCCCATCCAGGGTTCCACAGTGTGTTTATTGTATGGCTTCCTACTCCCCTGGGGCCTGGGATGGTTTTTAATCCTCCCTTGTTTTCCTGGCTTTGATGGTTTTAAAGAGCATGGGTCAGGGATTCTGTAGAAAGTCCCTCAGTCTGAGTTTGTCGATGCTTCCTCATGGTTAGGCTGGGGTTATGGATTTGGGGAGAATGTCACAAAGGGAGCGTCCTCATACACTCTCGTCAAGGATGCTGGTCACCTGGATCTTCTGGATCAGGCGAGGCCTCTGTGACGGTTCTGTTTTCCTCTGTCAGTGAGTTAGAAGCCGGTCACTAAGTCCAGCTCACACTCAAAGGGCAGGGAAGTAAGGTCGACCTCCTGGAGGTGGATCAAAGAACTTGTGGACCGACGTTAACGCCACCACAGTAATTAATAAAAGTTCTGCAGACGCCGTGAGGCTACGCCAATATCCGCTGATTGTGGCATCAGCTGTGGACCTGCGGCAGCCGCTGTGGTGGTGCTGTCTTCATGGTGATTCCCTCTTTCCCTCGGTCCTTCCGCATTTGTTATTTGGAATTCTTGAAGGAAGATTTGTCCCACTTTCCCATTTATTTATTTTTCAAACATGTATTTATAGTGGTATGTGCTCACAGATATTTATTTTCTTCTCCGGGTTCCATCTAATATCCTCCTTATTTACTTTGTCGCACAATTGCTTCCAGCTTTGGCCGTTGGGAGTCTTTCCAGGTTGTCTCCTTGCTTTTTCAAAATGTCCCAACTGGTTATCTTTCCTTTCTTTTTTTGAGTACTTTCTTAATTTCTGGCACAACAACACGTTCTGGGCTCATCTTGTGTTGCCCTTGCCCCTGTCCTAGGATCAGCTATTCCTCCGGGGAGCTGTGGTCCGTTGATTAGAAGCTCTCATTTAGACACTAAGATCTGGGACCTGGGTCTGCCTGATGCTCCCGGGGGTGTCGCCGCCTCCAGCCCCGGGTGGTGGAAGAGCTGGCGGTCCTGTGTGTGCAAGCCGAGCCTGAGTGCACAAAGGTCTGCACTTATCTGGGAGTCTGTCCACCCCCATCTGTGTTAAAACAGACCTGAGTTCATGCGGATGTCTTCGGCTTTATTCCATCATCAGTCTATCGATTTCGTAGTTAGATTTACAACAGGGAATTTAAAATACGTGATTTTAGATTTACAACAGGGAATTTAAAATATATGATTTCTTTTGGTTCGTACTAATGATGTTTCTCCCAAATCCTTTTCTTTCAGAGTTGGTTTTGTGGAGTGAAGAGGAGACCACCCCAGCCCAGCCAGGTGTGTGCTAATCAGCCGCAGGCATGCGCGTCAGATACCAGC
>NC_060272.1:134013943-134028310 GCF_021613505.1 Equus quagga
GGGGGAGATGTAGTCACGTCTTCATTTCCCGTGAAGTCCGACCGACTCTTTATGCTTCCAGGCTGGTGGGAGCTGGACCTCAGGCAGGCGTGGAGTCTCCTCCTCCAGGATGCCATCACCGTGGGACGTTCGCGGTGGGAGGTTCGTGTGATGGGAGGACCTCCGAGCTGACATCCATCCTCTGCTGCTGGCGTCCTCACTGGCTTAGCTGGTGGTGGCCTGGTGAACCCGGGAGCTCTCCACCCCCAGGCGCCAAGCGGGAAACAGAAACTGTAGCCAGGCTGAGAGCCACAGCACCTGGGGACCCGCCCTCTCTGGCCTCTCCCTCCTCTGGGTCTCTTCTTTCTACTCCCCACCCGCCCCTGTCTCTCCCTGGTCACCCACAAGGCTCTGAGGATAGTCTCTTTACTATACTCTGGCCTTAGGAGAACACAGGCCCGCACAGGGAGAGCCTCATGGCACCTCTGCTCTGGTCCAGACTCCAAGGGCTCCGGGGAGCAGCCTGCACAGAAGGGACAAGGACACAGGGAGGGAGAAAGGGACAAGTCGTGTCAGTCCTCACACTTCCCTAGGATCTCTGTCACAGGCTCTGCTGGTGCACCGGTTTGTCGGGCTCACTCTTCAACAGTCGCTCTTGAGTTACAGATGACTGACAGCGAGTATCGTGTGTCTGTTTTTTGTCCCCCTCGTGGCTGAACTTCTAGACCTTCTGGTGGCCTTAGATTGGGCTCAGTAATAGAGAAAGTTCCATTTCTGTGACTGGTGTTTTAGGATGCCTGTCTGGCCTCCTCCGCTTCTCCATTTTGTGGAAATGTGTTTAAGCTTATCTGCTTATCTCACCCTTTCCATTTCCCCAGCACGTCACTTTCATAAGTAAACTGTTGTTGCTTCACTAGTTTAAAACTCAGCTGATTTTTGTGCAAAAGTTTTTGGGGAAGAAACTCACTGTTAATTTCTGCCAGAAGATTTAATCTAGCCAAGTTAGCACAGAGAAGAGCTTGCAGAACAGTTAAGAAGCGCTGGACTGGCCCTCGTGCCAGCTAAGGGGAGTTAGGATCACGGGGGGCTTCAGGCAGTGGACCTCTGAGACTTAGGAAAGTGCTCCCCTGCGGCCAGTTGCTCACTTAGGGCTGACATTCTTTCCTGCTGTCCTGTTGTCTGGAGAACTGCATGGATGCTGCTCAGGAGGTTGTCTGCCTTCCTACGGTTGTTGTTGTCCAATGAAAGCTCCCCAGTAGGAAGGACGCCCACACCACTGAAAGGGCTCACCTAAATTAGCAGGGGTGTGGAAGTCGGCGGTCACAGCGTGTCGGGTTATTTGGATGGTGTTGGGACCATATTCACAATGACTGCAGACAACGAATCCTGTCCTTTGCAGGTGGGGCCCACCCTTCAAGACAGAAAGGGATGAGGGCTGAAGCGCACTTCTTACTGGATGTTGAGAGCCAGGTTCATCACAGCAGGAGCATCCTCTCAGACTGAGTTCGCACTGAACACAAAGCCAGCAAGTACCACTCACCACATCTGTGAGCTGAGCGCCCTTATTTCTTAATTAACACCTCTCACTGCCCAAACCTCCCCCTGCCCTCCCCGGAACAGAATCCCACATCACATCGAAGTGATAGGCATTCAGAGGAAGAACAGAATCACTTAACTGGGTCTTATTATCAAGAGAAAGAAAAAAAATTCTCTGTTAAATAACCCTGTAAATGTCTTAACTGTATTTTGTAAACAAAACGCTTTCACCTCATTACTCCACAAGATACCCTGAAAGTTTCACATGACAGGAAGGGTATTCTCAGAGGAAACACTGAGAAAAGTCTCTCATAGGTGCCAGCAAGTGCACAAAAACGGAAATGACATGTTTTCTTGGTGGAGAAAACCTCTTGGGGCAAAACATTGCCTAAAATTGTAATTTGCTAACTGCAGTAACGCCTGACTTACCCGGAAAACAGGTGAGGGACAGACCGAGGACGTGTTTTCAGATAACGTAACTTCTGCTGATTTCTTCAAGAGCTATATTCACTCCCTCGAAATTTGCATTTATCGATTCTTGCTTCCTAATGAATTATTCGTATGCCTAAACTGTGTATTGTTTCCTCTGGCTTACTTTTGAACTCTATAAAAGGACAGCACATTGTGTGTAGTCTCCCGGGTCTTGCTTTTTGTATACGACTTGCTCACTGAGATCCACGCTGTGGTGCGTCGCTGCTGCTCAACCATTTAGGCATCTGGACAGCATTCCTTTTCAAATAGACCACAACGTATTCCTCCCTTCTTCCACTGGTGCACTTTTCATTGTCTCAGAGTCCTGGCTGCCGTGGACATTTCTTGCAGGTGCTCTGGGGCACGTGTGTAGGAGTTTCTCCTGGATGGACTCAGGGACAGAGGTGCTGAGTCGTGTGTATGGTTACCCAACTTTAAGAGTTAACGGTCAGTTTATTTCCAAGCTATTGCTCTGATGTCACCCCTGGGCCTGTGTCTAAGGACCTGTCCATCCACGGCCGCCCCCACGGTTGGTGTTCTCAGGCTCCTTATTTTGTGCCAATCAAATGTGAGTATACTGATGTCACATTATGGTCTTAATCTGCATTTTGTAAGTGACAACCTCCACTTTTCTGACAACAAGTGGGAGTCCAACGATTCAGTTCAGTTCACTCCTGCCGCTGTCTACTCAGAGTTGGTCGGACCCCACAGGTTAGGGGCTCAGCGTCACAAGACTGCTCCCACTTCTGACAGCAGCTGTAACGGGCTGCCCAGGCCACCCATACTTTTGCCCGGCCAACTGCAAATTTGGGGGTTCCCACGGACCCCTTAGGTTTCATAATTTCTTACAAGACTCACAGAACTCAGGAAGACAGTTGATTTACCATTACCGGTTTATTGTAGAGGATACAAATAAACAGCCAAACGGAAGAGGCGCAGGGCGAGGTGGGCAGGGGTGGGGGGCTTCCACGTCCCCTCTGGGCAGCCACCCTCCCAGCACTTCCGGGTGCTCAGTGACCTGGAAACTCCCCACACCCCATCGTTTAGGCGTTTTTTGTGAGGGTTTCATTACGTAGGTGTGATTGATGAAATCGTTGGTCTTTGGTGAGTGAACTCAACTTCCAGCTCCTCTCCCCTCCCAGGAGGTGGGGCTGAAAGCTTTAACCCTCTAATCAGGCCTCGGTCTCTCTGGAGATCAGCCCCCATCGGAAGCTCCTCGGGACCCCCAGCCCCTAGCCATCTCATTAGCAAGCAAGAGACACTCTCATCACAATGGAGATGCCCGAGGGGGTTAGGAGCTGTGAGCCGGGGGAACCAGGGACAAAGACCTAATAAATATTTTTTATTATATCCCAGACAATAAATTTCATATACTTATTAACTACATCTTTGAAATGCCTCTTCATTTGTTTTGAAGAAGCATTTCCTACCAGATTGTTTGTCATTTGGTCAAAATGTTCTTTATTCCCTTTTTTAGTCTTTCATGTTGGAATTTACATAAAACACTTTTCAATCCCACTTCTTGTTTCCAACATCTATAATTAAAACTTTATTTATTAATAACCATAAAAGTGTTAAATAATTGTTTCCTCAGAATATTTTAGTCACCTCCTTCCTCTCCCCAAACACCGATATGAAACCCTCAAAACACTACCTCTGTCCTCCTTTTACCCCAATAGCCCCCAAAATAATATCAAACGTGTAGCTCTAGGCCGTCACTAGACTTTAGAATACAGCATGTCTCTTCGTTTTAAACCGTTCTCGGTGCCTATGTGAGCAAACCCAGGCGCATCATCACCTTCGCTGTCTGCGTCCTCCGCCCACGCCCATCCTCGTGGCTCTTCGACTCAGCGGGCTGTGCTCTGAGCCCCAGGTTCCGGTTTCTGCAGCCTTTGTTTGAAGGACTTCCTCCAGGATTTCCTTCAGCCAGGCCACGTGGGCTGGCACACAGGCCACATGAGTCTTGGCTGAGGCAGGGGGAGAAGCAGTGGTTTTTAGGTCTTTGGTGGGAGGAGTGAGAGACTGAATTATCCTGTGCAGGGGCCAGAGAGCCATCAGCCCAACAGGGAGCCAGCTCCAGGCCTCCCAAAAGTCTGCAGGAGCCCTCAGGTTCCTGGAAGCCAGTCCAACCAGGGTCAGCCTTTCTCAGGAGCACCCACGTGGAGAAGCACACGGCTGCCGTCTTCACACCAGGCCTCTGGGTAGGGTATCTGGCTCCTCTGCAGCCCCCGGGCACGGGGGGAGGCAGCCCATACGCTGCTGTTGCCCCTGGTAGTTACTCCAGAGAAGGAGTGGGGAGGAAGTGGGGAACAGACTGTATTCAAGCTCTTATCCGGGCGGCATTTCCAAAAGCCTCTACTGGTAAATAGAAATGATCATCATTTTTGGTGGAAATCATTGTGCTGTGTCCTGCCTTCTGGAATGGGACATGGGCCATGCTGGGTCACCGTCCGGTGTGGGGTGAGGCAGAATTCCCATGAGGCCCGTGATCAGGGAGCGCTTCTGGGGAGCCTAAGCCTTGAAGGATGGGCCCCGCTTTCTCCTGGAAATCCCACTCAACACGAACTCGGAATTGTCCCGGGAGGTGAAGCCACTCGTGGTTTGGCTGCTCCGCTCAGTCGCTGTAGGGCTTTCTCCTGGGAGGGAAATCACTGCTCTCTGGATTCACCTGAACCCGGCTCCTGAGGCAGCGGCTGGAAGGGACAGGTGAGGAGGGCACCCTCACCTGTGACCACGGTCTCCCCGGCTTGGAGGCATAATTCTTTAATAACAGTTCTCTTCTTTGGATTATAAACATTATACATGTACACGATAAAAAACTGGAAACTGCAAAAATGTACAACAAAGAAAATTAAAATCATTTGTTGTTCAACTATCCAAAATAAATGCTGAAATGTCAAAGAATTTCTTTCCTGTGAAATTTACCAGTAACTGGGAGGCAGTGTGGCCTGTGGTCCTGGGTCCATTGGGCACCACTTTACCTGCATTTGAATTCTCTCTCTATAGCTATTAACCAGGCAGTTTCTTAATCCTACTGATTCTAGTTGTCTTATTGTAGTGAATGGGGGAAAAATACACCTTGTACTAGCTTCCTAGGGCAACCGTAACAAAGGACCACAAAGTATTACAAACTGGGTGGTTTGAAACAACAGAAATTTGTTCTCTCATGGCTCTGGATGCCAGAACCCAACATCAGGGTGTTGGCAAGGCCGTGCTCCCTCTGAAGGTTCTAGGGAGGGCCCTTCCTGGCTGCCAGCAATCCTTGACATTCCCAGGCTTCTAAACCCCTCACTCCAATCTCCACCTCTGTCTTCACGTAGCCTTTTCCCCTGTATGTCTGGGCCCAGACTTCCTTCTTGTTAGAAGGACACCAGTCATTGGATTTAGGAACCACTCTAATCCAGTATGACCTCAGCTTAGCTTGAGTACATCGGCAAAGAGCGTATTTCCTAATAAGATCACACTCATAGATTCCAGGTGGGCAGGCATTTTGGGGAACACTATCAACCCAGTACACACCTCCCTCACAAGGCTGTTGCAAAGAATAAATGAGATGATGTTGCCAATACACTTAGCGCTGTGCACGACAGGACATATGGGGTGTGTGTATGTGTTTCTGTGTGTGTGCATACACACAATATCTAGTATGCAACATATAGGAAGACGCCATGTACCATCTATGTGTTTGTAGGCAAATATAATACATATGTGTGAAATCTATAGGGAGCTACCATATATTGTGTAGTACAAATTAGGGTTGTATGGCATAAAATCTCTGTCCTACTTATTGGAGTAAATGGTATTTTTTTTCCTTATGCCATTAAAACATGACATAAAATATCAAAAACATGGGGCCAGCCTGGTGGTGCAGCAGTTAAGTTTGCATGTTCCACTTCGGCGGCCCAGGGTTCACCGGTTTGGATCCCAGGTGAGGACATGACACCACTTGGCAAGCCATGCTGTGGCAGGTGTCCCACATATAAAGTAGAGGAAGATGAGCATGGATGTGAGCTCAGGGCCAGTCTTCCTCAGCAAAAAGAGGAGGATTGACAGCAGATGTTAGCTCAGGGCTAATCTTCCCTCACCCCCCAACAAAAGAAAATATCAAAACCATGATTTTCAGTGGCTATTTTCCACCACATGGAAGCACAGCTGTTTCTTCCACGGCTCCCTGGCTGTCTGACACCTAATGTGTTCTGACCCTTCATGGGCGTCGATCCTCCTGTAACAGGCCTCCCACATGAATCCCCCCGCAGCCCCACCTATAATCCACTGAGGGGCACACAGAGAATGACAGAAAAAGACAAAGGAAAAATTTTTTCTGCTCTGAATTTTACTAACTAGTGTGTAGTTAGAACAAGTAAAATGAAAAGATGGGAAATTACAAGGACAAAAAAGGGTCTGAAAATTAGAGAAAATTAGCAACATGAAGCCAAATCACACAGAAGGAAGAAGAAAGAGAGAGGGGAGTAAGAAACGAAAACGGAAACGTACTGGAGGCAAGGGGACCTTCACAGGGCTAAACGTTAAATAGCTCTCTTATACGTCTTCATTTGGGAGATTTCCTGGATATTTTGTTTCATACATACGAAAAAATCAAATAAGCCACAGCTAACCACGCTTACGTGAGATAAAAGGTTAGTTTTCAGTTCTTCTGTTGCGCCAAATGAAGCTAGGGATTCTCAGAGAGTTCCACTTTACGATCTTAGGTACAAGCTCGAAAAAACCTACATTATTATGTTTATAGATTGGGTTCAAGTGACACAATTGGTCAGAAGACTGAGCTTTCATTTGTTTTTCAATTTTCCCCGGTAAAAGGTGGTGGAACAGGCGTCAGATGGGTAGAGAGGAGAAGGTGGCAGGCAAGGAGCCCACATCCGCGTATGCGAACAAGCCCTCTGCTGTCTCGTGGGCTGTGAACTGCAGGACTCTTGCCTGTGAATTTTCTAGACCGTGAAATTGTAGGTAAACCTCAGAGGTCGAGGTGCAGGGCCCTCGAAGTTCTTTGCCACAAAAAGGTCATTTACAGCTCACACCCAAGTAAGCGCTTGTGGTCCATTTGTTCCGAGACAACAGCAGAGAAAGAAGAGGTCTGGGCACGCACGTGAAGGGTCCCAGCAGAGCTTCTGAATGTGCATGGGGCAGGTCCGTTCCAGAGGGTTTCAGTGCTTGCATCATGTGATATGTCTGGGCTGCCTGGACTGCACCTTTCTGGGTGTCATGGGCCGAATTGTGCTCCCTCCCCCAAATTCATACACTGATCTGCAGTATCTCAGAATGTGACGTTATTTGGAGATGGTGTCTTTGCAGGAATAATCAAGTTAAAATGTGGTCCTTAGGGTGGGTCCCCATCCAATATGGCTGGAGTCCTTGTAGAAGGGAAATTTGCACACAAAGACATGCACAGGGAGAACATCACGTGAATGTGAAGACGGCCACCTACAAGCCAAGGAGAGGCCTGGAACAGATTCTCCCGCACAGCCTCAGAAGGAACCAGCCCTGCTAACACCTCGCTCTTGGCCTTCTAGCCTCCAGAGCTGTGGGAGGGTGCATTTCCGTTGTCTAATCACCAGTCTGTGGTGCTCTGTCATAGCAGCCCCAGCAAACTTAGCTGCTGGGACAACATGTTTTAGGGCAGTGAGGACCTGTGGTCATGCAGGGGCCACGTCACTTCAGAGCCCAGGGCTCTGTTTTCCTGCATCCCACGTCCCTCTTCTTTCTGCTTCTGTGGGAATCACTTTTAGAGATCTGTAAGTGTAGAGGATCCTGGCACTCCCTATGCCCACTAAACTGGAGTCTCTTGGGTGGCCCCCCAAATCACCTGGGGATGCTGTTACAACGCCAGTTCTGATCAGAACATCTGGGTGGGCCTGGATGATCAGAGGCCACCAGTCTGTGGGCACACTGGGGAGTCCAGTGCCTGTAACTTTGCTATTCGAAGCCTGGGCTGCAGACCATCAGCGCAGGCACCACCCGGGAGCTCTGTAGATGTGACGAACCTCGGGCTCCACCCCAGACGGGCTGAATGAGGTTCTGCCTGGGTGTGTCTCATGTGCTGTCCTGAGACCACATGGGGACTCAGTTTCCTAAGCAACTGTCAACTATTAAGCCAACAAAAGGAGAACTCTTTGCTCTAACAAAGCAGCTGAATTTCAGGAAATCTCTAGGGTCTTAAAGGTATTTTTTTCCCTATGAAAAATCATGGTCAGATTTTGCTTCTTACATATCATCTTCATCTTCATCATCATTTTCTGATTCATTAAAAGAAACACGGCAGTAGAGTAAATCTCACAGTTGGCATGGGGGCTCCAGGGCATATCTGGTAAGAATTTGCTGGGAATTTATACATTCCCATTGGAATTCCCATTTTGCTGACCGTGGAAGTTCTAAGTCTTCCTTGTGTGTGTGTAAGATTAAAGTAAAAGACACTGTTCAAAAATGTGGTCAGTTTGAAGCTTTGAAAAGACACGTTCCTCTTAGTGCCAAAGCAGTCAGATGCCCGTCTTTGCCGTCCCAGCGCCTGGCCCCTGGACAGCTTGCAGAATTAGTCCACCGGGTCCCTCCTTCTACCAGACGCCATCAGTCAGTTTCCCACCTTGAATCTTTGGTCTGTTTGGAGGCAAAGAGATTTGGAAATCTCTGGAGATTTCTTCCACAGAAGAGAAGACAGTTAATGTCATCACTGGAATGTAGGCTCACAGTCAGCGTGGACCTCGTTACGCTGACAGGGCCCCCACCACGGCCCAGGTAGAGACGACTGAGGCTCCCAGGAGCAGGGCTGGGTCTGGGGGAAGGGAACACCAGGGAGTGGGACATCCAGCAGTGGCTGAGGGTGTCAAGTTCAGCCTCACCAACTCCTTAACTGTGCTGGAGGTAGGGCTATTCCAAAATGTGACTTCTCCCCACCAGCTGGGAGAGGGGCGGCCCTCCTCTCAGTGATGCCTTTTCCTCAGAGCCAGCTGTCATCAGTTTGCTCCTGAGAGAGATCAAGACCGTCCCCCTCCTTCCCTTACTCAGGTCTCGGGCAGACCCTCAGCCCCCCCACACCCTGGTTTCCTGGTCAATGGCGCACAGATGAGCACACCTACCATGAGGTTTACATGGTAGAACAACTTTGATGAAAATGTCTGGACTTTTCAAAACACATCAAACCTTCATTTTAGAATGCCCTAGAATTTCCCAGAGATCCAGACAGACTCCAGGCACTCTGTTAGCTTTGGATGGTCAGGACCACATATCTTCTTAGTAGTTTGAGAACAAAGAGATTGAGGTTGAGGTGGAAGAAACATGTGAGGAATAAGGTTTGGAACCAAAAATAATTGATGCGACCATTTCTGAAAGACTGATGGCCTGCAGAGATGGCCTGCTCTGTGCGCACACATTTCTTTTAATTGCTGAACTTGGCTGTGGGTGCATTCTGTGAAGCCCTTTAGCTTCAATCCTCTCAGTTATACAGTGGAGATATTAATACCATTTGGAATTAACCATTTGGTGCCACCATCGTCATCACCACGACCATCATCATCATCAGTGACTTGGGAGGGGCTTGGGTGGGGGTACCCCAACACCAGCTCAGAGTCCTGGTCACAAAAAGCAGCTCCACAATCAGTGTCTGTGCAGCCAGCGTGGCCCCGACCCTTCACCAATACAGCAACTGATGTCCATACAAGGTTGAAGACAGGAAAACCCACAGTCAGCTCCTTAAGTATCTTTAAAAGTTTGTAATTGTAGCAAAATACATACAACATAGAATTTGTGATCTTAACCAGTTTTAAGTATACAGTTCAACAGCGTTAAGTACGTTCACGTAGTTTGTGCAACCGTCACCACTGTCCATCTCAAGAACGTTTTCATCTTCTCAAAGTGAAACTCTGTCCCCATTAAACAACAAGTCCCCACTCTCCTTCCCCCAGCCCCCGGGAATCGCCATTTTACTTTCTGTCTCTATTGATTTTTTTTTTTAAAGATTTTTTATTTTTTTTTCCTTTTTCTCCCCAAAGTCCCCCCAGTACATAGTTGTATATTCTTCGTTGTGGGTCCTTCTAGTTGTGGCATGTGGGACGCTGCCTCAGCGTGGTTTGATGAGCAGTGCCATGTCCGCGCCCAGGAGCGCGTGAACTTAACCACTCGGCCATGGGGCCAGCCCCTGTCTCTATTGATTTGACTACTCTAGGTATCTCGTATATGTGGAATCATATGGTATTTGTCCTGTGACTGGCTTATTTCACTGAGCATAATGTCCTCAAGCTTCATCCATGTTGTGGCAGGTGTCAGAATTTCCTTCCTTTTAAAGGTCGAATACCATTCCGTTGTATGGATAGACCCCATTTCCTTTATCCATTCATCCACTGATGGGCCCTTGGATTGCTTCCATATTTTAGCTGTTGTGAATAATGCTTCTATGAACATGCATATACACATATCTCTTCAAGACTCTGCTTTCAGTTTTGGGGGAGTATATGCTCACCATCTTTTATTAGCAACACATTTGGCTCTGAGGTTCTATCAGAATGAGGGAAGATGGAGGGTTCTCAAGAAGCTTCCAGCCACCTGGGCTCTCAGGGGCTGGGACCAGGTGATGAATTGGCAGTCCTCAGAGTGAGTCAGGAGTCCCAGGCCCACCCTCAGCTCCAGGGTGGATGAGCCGTTTTGTTTCAGGGGAGGCTTCAGTGTTCTCTTGAGAAGGGAGACGATTAGTGTGGTGAGCCCCAGGGGTCATGACACTGAAGATCATGAGAAAGGAACTAGAGCTGCTCATCGGCTGAACTTCCCAGAAGGCAGGAGCTGGGGCCAGGAGGAGGCTGGCGGCCGGCAGAAGCAGCACTGGTTCTTCCTCCCTTCTCTCCTGACCGCCCGCGTGTTTCCTGGAACAGGAGCAGCTCGTCCATGGTTTGTGAATTGCTCAAGCTGTAGGCTCTTTCCCGGGGCTCAGGTGAGGGTGTGGAGCCCTCCTGGATTGTGGTAGCCTGCATCCTTAGTTCCCCCTTCTTCCTTGAAGGCCCTTCCTCAGCTCACGGCTCGCGTCTGCTGCTCTTTCAGGTGGTCGCGACCACAGAGGAATGAGCGTCCTTTACACTCACCTGGTTTTTCTTTGTTTGTTTGTTTGGGGTTTTTTTTTTTTTGGTCAGGAAGATTGTCCCTGAGTCAAGATCTGCACCAATCTTCCTCTATTTTGAATGTGGCATGCCAACACAGCATGGCTTGATAAGCAGTGTGTAGGTCTGTGCCAGGGATCTGAACCTGTGAACCCTGAGCCGCTGAGGCAGAGTGCATGAACTTAACCACTACACCACCAGGCCGGCCCCTACACCTACCTGTTTTTAGGTTCAGTGTTTAGCCCCTGCAAATCAACTCCATTGTCTTGGTTTGAAAGGGAAGAAATGAGGCAACTCTTCTAAGACGTAGGTTTTAGTACCGTTGGACAATGCTCTGCAAAATTCCCCTCCTTTGTGGACCACTGATGTGGCGAGAAGCAGGGTAGAATTTAAAGTTCAGGTTCATTGGACGTGCCTTCCTGCACATTATGTGTGTCTGAAATAACAGGAGCCCCTTGCAGCAACACCGCTTGGCAGGCGAGCACAGGAGAACGGGCTTCTCTCTGGGGGCTCGGTGACTTTGTCCTTCCCCATCTCACAGCAGCGCTGCCGAGAAAAGCCTTTTCACAGGACTCCGCCATTTGTGATTCTGTTTCCACCTGGAACTGCAGGGAGACCTGAAAACAAAAAATACAACAGGTACAAATAAAAAGAGAAAAATTTCCCAAACCAATAGGACTACACTTTAAGATTTGGGCTGGTTTGGATCTGAGAGAGAGCAGGAGCAAACCAGTGCTTGCCTCTCACTAGCAAAAATAATCAATCTAAATTTTACAACCCAAAGTCGTAGGCACTGGATGATACTGTCAATGCTGATGGAATTCGGTCCGTGAGAGCCAGCCTCCTCTTTGCACACCGGGTCCAGGCACGAGTGTATGGAGGTTCTTGGGGAGAACCCACCCACCACAAGCTCCCAGCTTCGATCGCGGGTGGAGAGAAAGCGCTATGTGGGAGCCGAGGACGCGGGAGCACCCCGTGCAGGAGCTGGCAGCATGGGGTTTGCTGTAGCTGCGTCTGCTTCTCCTCCTCTTCTTTCTTCTTTTAATAGACTATTTCGTGTAGAATCGTTTTAGATTTAGAGAAAAACTGCAAAGACAGTACAGAGAGTTCCACACAGCCCTCGCCCAGTTCCCCTCCTTGTTAAGTGTCTTGGTACACCTGTCACAACTAAAGCCCTCAGTTTATTCAGTGTCACCAGCTTTTCCGTTAACGGCCTCTTTCTGTCCCTGGATCCAGTCCAGGGCATCACATGGCATCTGGTTGTCATGCCTCGCCTGTCTCCTCCGGCCATGCTCAGTCTCTCGGTCTTTCCTCATTTTTGATGACCTTGGCGGTCTTGAGGAGGACTAGCCAGGCCTACTGTGGAGTGCCCCCCAAGCTGGCTTTGTCTGATTCTTTTCTTTCATGATTAGACTCGGGTTATGAGTTTTTAAAAATAAAACCACAGGGGCCGGCTCCATGGCCAAGTGGTTGGGTTCACGCGCCCCACTTCGGGGGCCCAGGGTTTCACTGGTTCGGATCCTGGGCGCAGACACGGCACTGCTCGTCAGGCCATGCTGAGGCGGCGTCCCACATGCCACAACTAGGAGGACCTACAACTAAAATATGCAACTATGTACTGGGGGGATCTGGGGAGAAAAAGCACGAAAAAAGGAAGAAGATTGGCAACAGTTGTTAGCTCAGGTGCCAATCTTAAAAGAAAAAAAAAAGAAATAAAACCACAGAGGTGAAGCTCCTGGCATCTTCTCAGGAGTACGTGACACTTGTCAACATCGTGGGTGACGGCTGTTTTGCAGATCTGCTCATACTTCATCCAAATGTTTCACCTTTTTCCTTGAGCAGCCAAAGTCCAGGTCCTCTGCGCTCCAGTGTAAGCATCTCTTTCGGGTGTGTCTGGTCTGGATGCAGACTATCTGATTCCACCATCCACCAGGCCACCCGTACTCCCCTCTCTTACCACCTTTGCACCCCACAGAGTGGACCCAGAGCAGGGCCTGGGTGCTGCCCACTAGGGAGGAGCAGGGGGAGCCAGTAACAGCCCAGCTGTGTTGGTGCTGCAGGCCCAGCCTCTGCCTCCCAACGCCAGGGTCTCAAAGGCACACCCCTCAGCATGTTGTGGGGAACTCCGCCCCATCTCAGTAAAGACATAGTTGGGCGTGTGGCTGGTTTCCTGGGCTGGCCCACATGAAGGGTCATTTTGCTAATCCGCCCTGCGGGTGTAATGTCATTTCCGACAGACGATGTGATTAAAAATGTTTGTGTGCTGGTCTCGAAGCCGCCTGCCCCCTCTAGTACTGTTCACATGAGGAAGAGGGGTCTGTGGTTCCCTGCGTGGGAGGTGGCAGCGCACACAGTCTCCCCACAGTGGGGCTGGGCGCCCCTGTCTCCCCACTGCCTTCCTACCCCACCCTACCTCCCCCTCCCTCTCCCCCTCAGCCTTGCCTCTGCCTCCTCCCCTCTTCCCCCACCCCACGCCCCGCTGCTCCCCAACTCCTGGGCACAGGCTTGGCTTGCCGTCCGCTCTCCCATCCACAGAGGAAAAGCACAGGAAAGCACCTGCAGAGCTGGGCTCTCCCCACCTCTCGTGGAAGGGGCCCAGGGGAGGACCATGACGAGGGCCAGCTGTCCTCCAGACCCAAGGGGCTTACTGACCCTCCAGAGCCAGCGGCAGGGGAGCAGGGTTCCCGATGTGCCCAGCTCGGCTTAGCCCAAATGCCTGGAGACTGCGTTTAAAACAGCACCACTGTGAACGCTAATTGCCCAGTGGGGTCAAAGCTGGCATTGCCAGGCTCCATCTCCTGAATCTCAGTTATTTTAAGGCTTTCATCAAGGAGTGAAGATTCTCGAAAACTGAGGGTTCCCTTCAGGTTTTCACATTAAAATCAGTCATACATACTCAAAAAAACAGAATATACCAAATAATGTGTGCACTGTGCCCCCCCCACACCACACACACCACACACACCATACGCCACACACAAGAAACACCACACACACCACACTCACCATACGCCACACACAAGAAACACCACACACACCACACTCACCACACGCCACACACAAGAAACACCACACACTCACCATACGCCACACACAAGACACACCACACACACCACACTCACCATACGCCACACACAAGAAACACCACACACACCACACTCACCATACACCACACACACCATACGCCACACACAAGAAACACCACACACTCACCATACGCCACACACAAGAAACACCACACACTCACCATACGCCACACACAAGAAACACCACACACACACCATAC
>NC_060272.1:134028410-134028660 GCF_021613505.1 Equus quagga
CACACCATACACCACACACACCATACACCACACACAAGAAACACCACACACACCACACACACCATACACCACACACACCATACACCACACACAAGAAACACCACACACACACACCATACACACACCACACACATATATCACACAAAAAACACACACAACACATCACACGCAACACACATACAACACACACAACACACACACCATACGCCACACACAAGAAACACCACACACACCACACTCACCATACACC
>NC_060272.1:134028760-134099775 GCF_021613505.1 Equus quagga
CACACACATACCACATCACACACAACACACATATCACACAACACATACAAGACACACAGACACCACACACCACATACACACAATACACACTTATATAGTTAGAAAAGCTTATGGTGGAAATAAGATATTTGTCTAATCTACATTTTGTAATTTTTCTACAAGGCATATGTATTAATTATATCATTTTATTTTAAATAAACAGAGGTCTCTCTGGCCTTAAGACAGAGTTCATCTCGCAGACCAAGGTAGAGAATCTCTCCCAAACGGCCTTGGGGCAAGGGACAGCCTCTGCCCTCCCGCGGTGGGGACTGCTGCCTGGAGGCCCATGCCACCTCGGAGGGACGCTTGGCCAGCTCCGTCCCTCCCCTCCTACACCCGGGATCCTGGCACATGCCGGGTCGGTGCCCGGGGTTGTTGCAGGTCTCAGAAGGGATTTTTTGATGCTCAGGTGTAGGCTATAGTTAGGTAAGCACAATTGCAGGAAGTGGATTAGCCCGGAATTGCCAGCTTCCCCCGTTTTGGAAGGAGGCGGGACGTGAACTCGTGCCTGTTTTTCCCGCAGGCTGACCTTGAGGCAAGTTTCTGCCCCCGCACCAAGGAGCGTTGTCACGGAGCAGGACAGGCGACGGTCCCTCGTTTCTTTTTGCTGGAAGCCCTGACTTCAAATCCTACACTGCTAATGGGTGACGAGGTACTTCTTGTCCCGTTTTTTCGGGCTAGGGCAACAGGACCTTACAGGAGACTTGATAGAGTGGCCGGGACTGGTTGGAAAGGCAGGGTCCTGGGGCTTCGCTGGGTCCGGAGCGTAAAGCTCAGGAACGTGGTCCTTTTGTTACGTTTTCTGCGGGCCACATGCCCAGTGGAGACCTCGGGCTCCTGCAGGCTGTGGCCTTTGTGAGTCCGTGCAGGCCCATCTCTCTGCCACCCCAGCAGGCGGAGCGGACCCCTGATGGAGACGTCCGGGAGTCTCGTAGCCTCGGGAACCCTCCGGATTCATCCTGTCCCATCCGCCTCCTTTCTCCGTGTCAGGCCATGAGGCCAGTGGAGTAGGGGACTAGCCTCTGACCAGCTCGGGGCGCCTGAGAGGAAAGAAAAACAAATGATTCTCTTGTTTAAACCACTGTTTGGTGTTTTTCTCCCTGGGGAGGGGAGGTAGGTGGTGTGGCAGGGGGATTCTGTCGTCTAGCAAACAGGACTGAACGCTCTAGCAGCCGACTGATCTGCACGTGGATTATTATTAAATTTCATCATTTAAACATGATTTCCCATTGTGGTACACTGCCAGGGCCACCCCACCTGTTCTCTTTCCCTCCCAGGGTCTGACTATGCCTGCGTCCCCCTCGCCAGCATCTCTGCAGAAAGGTGAGAAGAGAGACGAGAATGACTCTCGGTGGTTGGGCTGCTTGAGTTTCCACTGAGTGGCTACTTGATTTCTCATGGAAGGTTTGGGTCGAGGAAGATATTGGCAAGAATTTGATTTCTGAATTGTCAGTGAGTTTGCAACTCTGAACAGGCGTAGAGAATATATTGTCTAGAAACCATTTCAAACACACTAATGTAGAGAGGAAACCCCACGCACCCCAAACCCAGCTCCAAAGATTCTCAGCATTTTCAATCTTGTTTCTTTAGATGGCGTTTCTCTGACTCTCAGCAGGGAGCGTCAGCATCACCTGGAACTTGTTAGAAATGCATGTTCTAGACCCTACCGCGGCCCCAAGGCATCAGAAGGAAGCTTGGGCGGGCCCCACGTCTGTGTGGAACAGTTCCTCCAGGGGACTCCAATGTTTGCCCAAGTCTGAGAGCCAGCATCTAGCCCCCACCTGGCCTGGGCGGGTTGGTTGGTTGGTTGGTTTTTGTTGAAGTATTTTAGAGAAAATAATGGACTGCATATGTTACTTCTTGCTCCCTCCGTGCACATCCCTAAACTCAGAGGACATTTATTCTTTACTGTGACAGACACGACGTTATTACCTCTAACAAACCCTTTAATGCCATCTGATGCCCAGTGCATATTCAGACTTCCTTGATTATCTTTAAAATGCCTTTTTGGCTGTTAAAATCAGATCAAACAAGGGCCCCACGTGGCGCTAGGTTATTAGACCACTGAATTCTCTTCTATTCTAAAAGCGCCTCCCATCTCCACGTATTTATCGACTCGTTTATTTTTGTTTAAAGGAAACATGTCACTGGTCCTGTGTAATGTCCCTGTGTTCGGATTTTTACATCTCCATGCCTCCGTGTCCACAGCTACATGACAAACGTTTCTGTGAAGGCAGAGTTGAGTGTTAGGGCCCCTGGAGGTGCAGGCACTGAGCCTCGTCACCACCCCCCTGCCCTCCCCCTCGCAGGTGACCCTTTGAGTTTAAAAGGCACCACCACCAGCATCATTTCTGCTTTGACCAAAAGCTGAGGCTGGAGATGGGGCACGGGCTGGGGGGAGACTGATGCGCCAGCGGGGTGTCTGGCACGCGGTAGGTGCTCAGTCTTATTTGATGCTTGAACAAATCAGTGAAACAGAAGGACCTATCACCTGTGCCCACAGGGTCTCAGAGACGACACTGTGCCCACTGCTGACTTAGGACATCAGACACTTTCTCTGGGACCCCCTGCGAACGTGACCGGGTCTGACACCCAGGGGTCCCTTTCCTGCAGTTCTCAGCAGCCGCAGCTTTGAGGAGAGGCTGTCCTCCCAGCTTATTCGGGCCCTTTGGTGTTCCCGCCGAGGCCTGCCCCATGGGAAAGGAGTGGAGCAACAGGAGCTCCGTTCACTGCTGGTCGAACGCAAAATGGAAGACAGTCTCGCGGCTTCTTACAAAACTAAACTACTCTCACCAGGTGATCCAACAACCCCGCTCCTCAGTATTTACCCAAAGGAGCTGCAAACTTGTGTCCACACAAAACCCTGCACGCGGATGTTTACAGCAGCTTTATTCATAATTGTCAAGACTTGGAAGCTACCAAGATGCCCTTCAGTAGGTGAAGAGATAAGTAAGCTGTGGTTCATCCAGACGATGGAATATTATTTGGCACTAAGAAGAAATGAGCTATCGAGCCATGAGAAGACACACAGGAACCTGGAATGCACATCACTGAATGAAAGAAGCCGATCTGAAAAGGATGCACACTGAGAGATTCCAACTCTGTGACATCCTGGAAAAGGCAGAACTATGGGGACAGCACAAAGTTCAGGGCTTGCCTGGGGTTGGAGGAGGGAGGGATAATGGGTGGAGCACAGAGGATTTTCAGGCAGTGAAACTACTCTGTGTGATGCTTTAATGCATTTGATGTTTATTTCACAACAGTGTCTGTTTCTCAGGTTGCTGTGAACAGAAACCAAATAGCAGGTATGGAAATGTCTTTAGATCTTCAGAAGAAAGCCACCCTATAAATCCAGGTCATTATTCCTAATAAGATGATTCAGGACTTCCACCTCCCATTCGTCCACCCCATCAAATAAAAAGAAACTTCCATTCTTTCCCCGCCCACCCTTCCCCACCCCTCTGTCCCCTTCCTCCTCTGGGGAAAATCCCTGTCTGGTTCCGGTTATTTATGGGATGTAGAGTTTATATTCCCATAAAGTCTCAGCAAGTTCCCTCATTTTAAACAATTTGGTAGCTTCCCAGGTAAAAATGAAGGCGGACCGGGACCTGTCACCCTACTTTCCCTTGAGATTCAGCCCCGTGGGCCCCTCAACTCTGTAATTGTACAACAACTCTGCATTGGGCTTTCAGTCCACTTGGAAGTTTTCCCAAAGAAACTGAATGAGGTTTTTTATCTAATCTCTGCTATTTTACAACTTTTAACCAGTCTGGCAGTGGAGTAATTTCTAACGTTTCAGGATATACAATGGGAGATGCTATATCTCCCTTGGGAGCTGTGGCCATGGCATCTTGTGTATTAGAGATGCCACCCTGTGACCCGCCCAGGGGTCACGTCCTGGGCTCTGCGTTCCCCGTGGCTCAGCTACGCTGACCTCCCTCACTTAGCGCCCATGGGCTCCGGCAAAGCTGCGGGGCTCTTTTCGTGGCGGAGGGGTGGCTGAACTGGCTTTCACCCGAGGGGGAAGTCTTTGGAGAGTGTCACAGTTCGCTGTAGGGTTTACTTCCAAACCAAGAGGCAGGCAGAGCCGGGAGGTGTTTGACATGTTTTCTGGGCAGACCAGTTTCCTCAGTAAAATGGGGATAATTGCCCCTTCCTTTGGAACTTTGCGGCCCAGCTTGGCAAGCTGTAGGGGTGGGTAGGGTCTGAGGCCATCCCTGCAATACGATTCCTCTTCCAGGAACAGGACGGCTGAAAGTCCGCTCTGGAGCGTCCCACAGTCCCGATTATTACTCCAGGTTAGACCAGGGCACACTCTGAAACTGGGCTCTTGGACCACTGCAGGCTCCCGGGCATGCCCACGTGCTCACAGCTCACCCCCTCAGTTTGACCAACAACCCCCAACAGAACGGCCTCCAGTTCCGGAAATTCTTCGAATCTTGATAAGACACAAGCCTCCCACTTCCCCTGCATATTTATGACACGTCATCTGAACTTCTGAAAAGAAGTTCTTTTGAAACTGTAGACTTTTTTTTGGTGTTTTTATTATCATTTTCTCTGTTTCTCCTTTATTTTTATTTATTTTTTTTTAAAGATTGGCACCTGAGCTAACAACTGTTGCCAATCTTTTTTGTTTTCTGCTTTTTTTTCTCCCCAAATTCCCCCAGTATTTAGTTGTATATTTTTTCAGTTGTAGTCCTTCTAGTTGCGGCATGTGGGATGCTGCCTCAACATGGCCTGATGAGCGGTGCCATGTCTGCGCCCAGGATCCAAACCCTGGGCCACCGGAGCGGAGCACTCGAACTTAACCACTCGTCCATGGGGCCAGCCCCATCTGTTTCTCCTTTATTTATGTTAGCCTAATAGCGCTTGCATGTACCTGTCAAGGACTCAAGGCCCCGTGTTGGTTTGGTGGCCTAATGACTCCTTACAACCCCCAAATCCTCACCACTTTTTTACTTCGTAAAATAAAACAATGTTTTTACTTTGAAATGGAAATTTCTCTCCACTTGTAACAGTGGGAAACTGGCTAAGAAAAACAAGCTCAAGTCATCTTTTGAAGTATGGATATCCAATCATTGTAGTACCATTTATTGAAAAGGCTATTATTTCTCCATTAAGTTTCCTTTGAAACTTGGTCAAAATCAGTTGCCCATATAGTGTGGCCGCATTTCTGGACTATCTATTCCATTCCATTGTTCTTGTTTTTTTGGTCTATATTTTCAACAAATTTTCACTGCCTTGGTTACTGTAAGCTCATTATAATCTGGAAATCAGGTACTGTTAGTTCTCCAAATTTGATCTTATTTTTAAATGTTGTCTTGGCTATTTTAAGGATTTTGCATTTCTGTATGAATTTTAGATTCAACTATCAAATTTAAAAAAGGCTGCTGGTGTTACTGAACCAGGTTCATTTCACCCACTGCCTAGAAAGTCAAACACTGAGATGATGAGGTCACAGCAGAGAGAGGGTTTAATCACAAGGCAGCCACATGAGGAAGCAAGAGAATGAGTCTCAAATTCACTTCCCGGAAAATAGGGACTCAGAGACATTTATGGGGTAGGGGACAAGGTGGTCTGAAATGTGGAGAGAGGTGATTGGGGGTGAGGAGAGGTGAGGGAATTGCTGATCTGTGCAAGCACAGTCTGACTTCATGCCTCTTCATAGGACGCATGCTCACAAAATGGTGGCCTTAGCATGATCTGAGGGTGGAGTTTTTAGCCTCTTGACCTCAAAAGGTCGCCTATGGGACATCTGTGAGGGCCAAGTTGATGAGTTGGTGGTGTCAACCAGCCTGAAATAGGCAAGGAGTTCTAAATCCTGAAAAACAGCTCACACACCCATTACCGTGGTGACCCAGGCTCCAGGGAGATGTTATCTACAAGAGCCTAGTGGGAGTCAGATAGCATATTGCCTAAGCAGCACAGTTAACAATGGGTGGGTTAAAGAGCTAAAAGCCACAATCAGTAATTGCAAAAAGGAAAAAACTTTAGTTCCTAACTACTCAATCATCAATGGCTGTTTTCCAGTTTCAATCTCCCTATTCTTTGGTCATTCCTCATTCTTGAGGGATTTGGGGTGACGATTAATCTAGCTACTTCCTGCTGAATTGGGGTGTAGAGCTGGGTTAAAGGACTGGAACTGTTTAGCGCTCATTTGGAAATATTCTCTTGCTCCTGGCTTACCAGAAGGGTAAGTGTAGACAACCCAAATTTTAACAGTCCCTGAAAAATAGACCTAATGCCAGTGGGACCTCCATCTGATCTCCAGGTCGGGGCAGACATCTGATCTCAGTTCCTAATAGTCTTTTGTTTTCCTGGATGTACATCAGAGACTGGAGAAATGGCCTATATTCTGATCTTTCAGTTGTCATTGATGATGGCCATCAGCACAGACTCTCTGCCTGGGGGTCATCACATTCCTAACGAACTCAAATCAACAAACTTATTGACTAATAGCAGCTGAGAGGGGCCATAAAGTCTACAGAGCATGTCGGGGTTAGTTAATCAGACGTCATTCAAAGTCACAATATGGTTTCTTCTTTACAATATGGCTTCCCTTATATCAACCTTGTGTTGACTGGTATCACTAGAATTTTGATTGGGATTGCATCAATTTTATAGATCAATTTGTGGAGAATTGATATCTTCACAATATTGTCTTTCACCCAGGTACACAGTATACTTGTTTATTAGGTTTTTAATTTTTCTCAACATTATTTTAGTTTTCAGTGTATAGTTCTTTCACTTCTTCTATCAAATAATCCCTAAGTATTGCATATTTTTTAGGCTAATGTCAATGGTATTATTAAAATTTCAATTTCCAGTTGTTTGTTGCAAGTGTATAGAAATACAATTGATTTCTGTATATTGATCTTGCATTCTGGAACCCTGCTAAACTCACCTGTTACTTCTATTAGCTTTTTGTAGAGTCCATTGGATTTCTATTTAGATGATCATGTCATATGCAAATAAAGTCAATTTTACTTTTTTCTCTCTGATATGAATGCCTTTAACTTCTTTTTCTTGTCTGATCATACTGGCTGGAGCCTGCAGTACTGTTGAACAGAAGGGTGTTGTTTCTGATTGCGGGAGGAAAGCATCTGTCTTTCACCATGAAGTACCATGCCACCTGTGGCTGTCTGGGAGACACCTTTCTAGTCTTTGTTTGATGAGGGTTTTTAATTGAATAGATGCTGGATTTTATCAAATGCATTTTTCTGTGTCTAATGAGGTGATCATATGGGTTTTCTTTTTTCAGTTTGGCTAAGATGGTAAATTACATTAATTTGTGAATGTTAAACCAACCTGCATTCTTGAGATAAACACCACTCAGTCAAAATGCCTTTTGCTTTTGATTTTGTTGAGAATTTTTGCACCTCTATCCATGAGGGATACTGGTCTGTCTTTTCTTTAATTTCTTGTCTGGTTTTTGAGTCAGAATGAGGTGGGAAGGAGTCCTTCCTTTTTAATTTTCTGGAAGAAGTTTTACAGAATTGTGATTCTTTCTCCCTTAAGTATTTTATAGAATTCACCAGTGAAGTTACCCAGAAGTAGAGTTTTTGTGTGTGTTTGTGAGAAGATTTTTAATTACAAATTAAATTTCTTTAATTTAGGGTTATTCAGGCTATCTGTTTCTTCTTAAGTGAGCATCAATAGTTTGTGTCTTTCAAAGACTTCATCCATTTCATCTAAGTTGTCAAATTAATTGGGATAAAATTGTCCATAATATTCTCTTATTGTCCTATTGTTGTCTTTTGATTTTGATATTATCTCTCTTTTCTCTCCTGATTTTTGTAATTTGTCACTTCTCTCTTTTGTTCTAGATCAATCTTGCTTCATGTCTATCAATTTTATTGATCTTCTTAAAGAAATAGTTTTTGATGTTATTGATTTTTTCTATTGTCTTTCTGCTTTCTGTTTCATTAATTTCCACTCTGACCTTTATTATTTCCTTTCTTCTTCTTACTTTGGGTTTCACTTGCTCTTCATTTTCCATTCAGTGTGGAAGCTGAGATTTTAAGTTGGAGGCTTTTGTTTTCTAATATTGATGTGTAGTGCTCCCTACTTCCCCTTAAATGCTTCAGTGACATCTAATAAATTTTGATTTTTTGTGTTTCTGTTTTCACTTAGTTCAAAATATTGTCTAATTGTATTTCTTCTTTGACCCATGGCTTATTTAGAAATATGTTGTTATAGTTTCTACACATTTGGAGGATTTTCCAGAGATCTTTATGTTACTGATTTTAAATTTAATTCCACTGTGAGTAGAGCGCAAACTTGTCGGCTTGGAATGCTGCACGCTTTTTGAGACTTGTTTCATAGTCCAAAATTTGACCTATCTTGGTAAATATTATGTGTACACTTGAAAATAATATTATGCTACCATTGGGTGGAGTGTTCCACAAATGTCAATTAGGTCAAGTTAAGTGATAGTGTTGTTCAAATATTCTTTATCCTGAGTTTTTGTCTGCCTGTTCTATCAATTATTGAGAGATGGTTACTGAATTCTCTGACCATAACTATGAATTTATATATTTTTCCTTGCAGTTATATCAGTTTCTGCTTCAACTATTTTGATTTTCTGTTATTAGGTAATATTTAAGATTATTATGTCCTCTTGATGAGTTGACCTCTTTGTCATCATGAAATCTCTTTCTTTATCCTGGGTTGTTTCCTTTGTTTGGAACCTACTTTGTCTGGTATTAATATAGTAGCTCCAGCTTTATTTGATTAGTGTGGGCATAGCATAGCTTTATCCATCACTTCACTTTTAACTTATTGAGTCTTTATATTTAATATGTGTTTCCTGTGGGCACCATATAGTTGGGTCTTGCTCCTGCATCCAGTCTGACAAACTCTGCCTTTTAATTGGGATATTTAGACTATTTATATCTAATGTCATTATTGATATGTTTATTGATAGGCACTGATCATCTTGGTATTAGTTTTCTCTTTGTCCCCTCTTCTTTTTCTCTGTTTTCTTGAAGTTTCTTTTGGATTAAGTTATTAATCTGGATTATTATAATTCAATAATTATAATTAATTGTCAGGATTAATGTTTTCATTTTATCTCATTTGTTGGCTTGATTAGCTATAACTTTTTGTTTTGTTATTCCAGTGGTTAGACTTTTTATCTACATCTTTTACTTATTACACACTAGTTTTCAGTGCTATTACGCCATTTTACACATTGTATGAGAACCTGACAATAGTATACTTTTTATTTTTTTACATAATTAATTACAAACTGCATATACATTGCTATTCTTTGTTTAAATAGTCAATTATTTTTAAAAGACATTAAATAATAAGAACAAAACCTTATATCTTTACCCATATAGTTACCACTTCTAGAACTTTTTTGTTCTTTTGTGTAGATCCGTATTTCCCTCTGATATGATGTGCTATCTGCCTGAAGGACATCCTTTACCATTTCTTGTAGTGCAGTTCTGCTGTGGGTGAACTCTTTAAGCTTTTATATGTCTGAAAATGTCTTTATTTTGCCTTAATTATGGAAATTTTAAAATTCTATGGAGCATAGAATTTTAGTTGACAGAATTTTTTCTTTCAGTTCTTTAAAAATGTTACTGCACTGATTTCTCACTTGCATTATTTCTGACAAGAACTCTGCTGTCATTGTTATCTTAGTTCCTCTGTACACAATGCGTCTTTTTTCCTCTGGCTGATTTTAACATTCCCCTTTATCACTGGTTTTGAGCTATTTCATGATAACATACCTTGATGTTTCAAGTTTCTTGGGATTGGGGCTCAATGAGCTTCTTCAATCTGTGGGTTTATAGTTTTCATCAAATTTGGTAAGTTTCTGGCCATTATGTCATCAAATATTTTTCCTGTGTCTCCTTCTCTTTTGAGGACACTATTTATATATTAGGCTGCTCAACATTGTCCTACAGCTCACTGATGATCTGTTCACTTTTAAAATTATGTCTTCTCTCTGTGTTTCATCCTTCATGAAGAACAAGATTCTTCTAGCCTGGCTGTCAGGAAGAGGCATGATTCCTGGACATGCGTGTGCTTCAGGCACTGCTCCCTCTGATCCTCTCTGCTGGGTCTTCTCCAGCCACAGGTTCTTTCCATGCTGGTCAGTACTCAGCTGAACATTTGAGGGGAACCCAGGGCTCTCTCACTGTGCATTTCTCCTCTCCAGTTCTCTGTCCTGTGAACTGGTTTCCTAGCTGCAGCTCCATCCTCTCAACTCAGGAGTTCACTGAGCTGCCTCTGGAATGCTGCTCCACCCTGAAAACACTACGCTCTCCAGGTGGGAGGCTGGGGAGGTTGTGGGGCTCACTTCATTTGCTTCCTGTCTCTCAGGGATTACTCTCCTTGTTTCCCACTGTCCAGTGTCTGGAAAAAAATGGTTTCATATATTTTGTTAGTTGTATGCGTGTGTGTGGTGGGGGTAAAACTTTATCTTGGCTAGAAGCTTATGTCTTCTCAACACTTTTAGTTGAAGACTTGTATAAAATAGATAATTTCCCAGGAATATTATAACTTACTTAAGCAGACTTGAAAAATATAAAGAGACTGATTTCCAGAGAGAAAATAGAAATAATTGTCAATTAAATCTCCAGAAATCACTAGGCTCAGTTTTTTTTTACAAGGAATTCTCCAAACCTTTATATAACAATTCCAATGCTGTTAAATGGTTCTATTTTAGAACTTAGAAAAAGAAAGGAGGCCTCCAAGTCATTTTTATAAAATGGGCATAGCAATTAAATCTAACAAAGATGGCACAAAATAAAATTACAGACCAACGCCACTTATGAATATTGATTTAAAATTTATAAATAAATATTACTAAGTAGAACCCTGCAGCAAATAAAAGTAGTAATTCACCATGACCAAGCATGCTTTATTGCGGGAATGTAAGAGTGACCCAATGGCAGGAGATTATTGATATGGTTACTATGTTAATAAAGCCAACTTGAAAAAGCCTGTGCTATTTTCATGGATGCTGAAAGATAGTCAATAAAATGCAATATCTATTCATGATAAAAACTGCTAAATAAAATAGGAATATGTATATGCTACATTACTAAGATCAAATATAGCTATTTAAGCCTAAAAGCAACAGCATCTTTTTTATTGGAAAGTTCTTCTATTGAACTAAATAATAAGACAAGAATGCCCACTGTTATCATTATTATTTGGATTTATTTTGGAAGTACCAGCCAATACAATTAGAAGTACTAGTAAGAAATTAGACGTATAGAAATTGGAACAGGGAAAATAAAATCATGATTAGTTTTACATAATATTTAAATTATATTTTATGTACTAATTCATTATATATTTGGAAAACCAAAGGATATTTTGAAAAAATTATTACAAACGATAATAGAATTCAATAACATGGCTTGGTATGAAATTAATATATGGAATTCCACAATCTTTACATATAAAAGCAACGATTGATTGGAAGAACTAAATGGAAGAAAAGAATGCTTCTAAAGTGTAAGGAAAAATAATAAATGTACTGAAAATGTGTAAAATCTATGAGAAAAACTAAAATTGTGGTGAAGATAATTGAAAATAAAACCTACCTGAACAAGTGGAAAAACTGCCCATGTACTTGACCAGAAAACTCAACATTACAAAGATGTTCATTCCCCTATAAGTTAAACTCCAACATTATTTGGAATCCAATAACAATATTACCAGGAGTTTTTTTTAAAACCAGGCAAAGCTCTTGTGGAAAAAATAAATATAACAGAATAGAGACAAAACTATATGAAATACAAAAATGATGACCAGGGAGTAACCTTATTAGAAGTTCAAATGTGTTATGAAGTTTCAATAATTAAAATGGTGTCAGTACATGAATATGCAGATGAAGGCGGCAGAATAGAATATACAGAGATAGCTCCATGGACTTGTGGAAATTCACTAGATCAAAGAACTGACATTTCATACCTGAAAAAAAAGGATATATTACTCAATCAAAGCTTTTGGAAAAATAGGGGGCCACCTGGAAAATAAAAAACTCTTTCTATACCTCACAGTTTACACTAAAATTCTAGGTAGATCACAGATTTCTAATTTTTTTTAATTGTTAAAAATACTAGAAGAGATGGTCCAACATGTAAGGAGCTTGGAACTCATCACTCCCACCCTCATTCCAAGAAAAGAGCTGAAAAACTGAAAACCAACAACTCTTCTTGGACCCATCAGAAAATTGAGGTCACAGGACAAACCACCACCCTGAAACTGGAGAGACAGACAGACACAGAGAATCACAGCTTACTTGGAGCAGGTACCACCCAGAAACCATCTCTGGAGCCAACATCGGGTAGGAATTCTTAAAGTGCAATTGACTAATTGCTGGAGGCTGAACATGGACTAGCCTGAGAGATAAAACTCCTGGAGGCCAAACTTATGGAGGGGGGCACAATTTCCTGAGTTCTACCTCCTGGAGCCCCACCAGGTTCTCAGGGTGGAGATCAGAGAAGGCTCCCAGCAGGGGGAGTGGAAAAGTCACCATTTTGAAATATTTCCAGGGCATTCTGTTCTTAACAAGGCCTACCCTCCAAGGAGAATCTTTCACTGGAGCCTGACCAGCTTGGGTTTTTCCTAGGGCCTAACAACCTAGGGAAAGGACAGACCCAACTTCAGCCCCCTCTAGCCTTTCATGTGGGAGAAGGGAGATACCAACCCAAGCTCCTCGAGGTGTCCTGACCATCTAAAGCAAGGGGACTGAGAGGCACTGGTGAAGGTCATGGCCCAGGGGTCCAGGCTCACTAAAAGACTAAGACCAATCACAGGACTACAGAACACCTCCCCCTCCCCCACACCTCACCATCACATCACTAAAGGCCTATTTATCACAGTTCCTTCTACCCAACACATCAAGTCCTGCTTCCAACAAAAATTTACAAGGCATGCTAAAAGGCAAAAACCAGAGTTCCAAGAGACAGAGCAAGCATCAGAACCAGACTCAGATATGGGAGGGAGGTTGGGACGATCAGACCAGAAATTTAAAAGAAGTGTTGTTAACACACTGAGGGCTCTAACGGAAAAAGTAGATACCATGCAGAACATATGGATAACGTAAACAGAGAGATGGAAATCCTAAGAAAAGTTCAAAAAGAAATGCTAGAAATCAAAAACACTGAAACTAAAATGAAGATTGCCTTTGATGGGCTCATTCGTAGACTGGACACGGCCAAGGAAAGAATCTCTGAACTCGAGGATATGTCAATAGAAACTTCCAAAACTGAAAGGCAAAGAGAAAAGACTGAAAAAAACCAGCAAAATAGCCAAGAACTGTGGGACAATTACCAGAAGGAAAAGAAATAGAGAAAGCAGCAGAAGAAACATTTGAAGCAGTAATGACTGAGAATCTTAACTGCAGTGATTAGAGGACTCCTAATTTATGACTATCTGCTTGTCAATGAGATGGAGTTGGGAAGGAAATCTATGACCTCATGGATTACTCGGTCAATAAAAACGAGGGTTCTGAAGATTATGGAATAGTATGAAAATGCATGGGATATATTATAGTGACATCTGTAGGGTACAAAAGTGTATGTATAGGTTAATTACAATGACTATTAAAACAGGTGTGTGTGTGTACACATTTGCACTTGAAAATCTGCATAGCCTGTGACAGCATTGCAGCTCTAAGAATTTAACCTGTAAATAATCTTGAATATGTTCAAAGATTCTTCTAAAAGGATAGTCATACTGTTTTTCATCTTAGCAAACTCAGAGAAATAGCTTAACTCTCGAACCATATGGCGTGGGTTCATTTAATGACGTAGACCCTAGGACAGAATAGACAGAGACATTCAGAATGTGGTCGGTTTTGTCCACAGGATTTTGGTTTTGTGTTTTATGACCAATTTGGGGAGATGAACTGCTGTTCCTGTCATTTCATCATCCCAGAACCCTTTACGTTTCCTTCTTAAAGTTAGACTACCATACTGGGGGAACTTCTAGAAGATTTGTCATGTCTAAGTCAGGATTGGTATAGATTTTATTTTCTCATTTCTGTTTTTACTGTTTTAAAAGAATCATCTACAATGAAAATGCATTATTTTTGAAATCACAAATCATATTTAAAATAAGCTATATATTGTGTGTCAAAATATGAACAATATGTACAAGGCAGTATAAACAATATTTTTGCTAGGAGTCAGGACTACTAGAGATTTTTATCTTCCCTCTTATTCCTTCTCAGTTTTCAGTAATATTGCTTCCATAATGGAGGTGTATGATAATTTGGAAGACCCACAACAGGGAGCAGTTTATGGTGCACACAGAGATGCAGCATGACGTTGCTGGGGGAGTCTGGTGAATGGTGGAGTCTGAGAACCAGTCACAGCTGTCATGTCAAGGCCTTTTGGGATTGAATTGCTCCTTGAGGCTCATGTAGGGCTCAGATGTTTGGATAGAATTTATATCACCAACATCTTACCAGAAAGAGTTTTAAGTAGAAAGGGCTGCATTAGAATGGCAGAGAGTCTTGTGTTATTTTCTCACTTTTTGAACTAAGTTTTAAAGATAAAACAAAACTACATTTTTTTCTTCAGTTTTCTTTTATGCAGAGAATGGCTGATGTGTGTGTATGGGTTTGCTAGGGCTGCGTAACAAAGCACCACAGACTGGGGGCGTAGACAGCAGAAAGGTCTGGTCTCGAAGTCTGAAGGCTGGGAGTCTGAGATCAAGGTGTCCGCAGGGCTGGGTCCTTCTGAGGCTGTGAGGGAGGATCGGGTCCAGGCTCTCTCCTTGGTTGGTAGACGGCCGTCTTCTCATTGTGTCTTCCCTCCTTCTTTCTTCTATGCACGTTTCTGTGTCCAAATTTCCCCTTTTTATAAAGACTCCAGTCATACTGAAGTCACACCTAATGACCTCATTTTAATTAAATTACCTCTTTAAAGGCCCTATTTCCAAATATGGTCCCATTCTAAGGTGCTGGGGTTAGGACTCCAACATAGGAATTTTGAGTGACACAATTCAGCCCGTAACAGCATCATTCTTATTTGTGGTGCGTACATCTTTGTCAGTTTCATTTATGAGAGTTATAGCAACCATTTATGATCAGTGTGCTCCTGTCTCCCCCTCCCCTAGCATCTGGTTCACCGTAATGATCCCACTAATTAACAATGTGACCAAGACCTCTGATTGGACTGTGTCATGGTATCTTGATTGTCATTTTCTGGGCCCAGATGACCTCCTCATAGAGACTGGCTCTCAGTGACTTTTACCTCCCAGAGGTAGGAAATAATTATTCAGGCTGGCAGGACTTTTGTGACCGCAGATCCTAGAACCAGTGGGAGAAACTCTTATCTCCAGTTCATATCCTAACTTGTTGAAACATTGAGTATGAAACATAACAGCTGGTACCCATTGCAGCCTTTACATGTAATAACCACCCACTTTCGCCCTCGGGGTGCTCAGTGAGGTAGGAGACGGACACACCTGAGATGAGCTGGGGGGTTACAGTGTGAACACTGGGGCACGGGAAGATCAATGGCTTCCAAAATACGGATGAGTCTTCAGAACTGGGATAGACCTTAGAGATGAACTGGCCCCACTCCCTCATTTCTGATAAGAACCTAAATATCCAGCAGTGGGAGAATGACTTCATGGGTCTGGCAAAGGACTTAACTGCAAGATAGGATGGAAATCCATTCCCAGGTCTATGCTCAAAAGAATTGCAACATTTGTCCACACAAAAACTTGCACACAATCTTTCGTATCAGCATTATTCATAATATCCAGAAAGTGGAAACCACCCAAATGCCCTTCAGCGGATGAATGGATAACAAATGTGGTTCATCCAGACAATGGGCTGTTATTCAGCCGTGAAAAGGAATGAAGTTCTGATACACACTACAACATGGATGAATTTTGAAAAAATTATGTTAAGCAAAGTAAGCAAGACACAAAAGGCAGCATATTGTATGAAATATCCAGGATAGTTGAACTCACTGAGACAGAAAGCAGACTAGCGGTTGTCAGGGGCTGAGAGGAGTAGGGAACCGGGAGGGACCGCTCCCGAGTATGGGATTTCTTTTTCTAAAATTGTCTAAAGTTAGGGTAGTGATGGTGACGCAACTCTGCAAACATACTAAAACCACTGAACTGTACACTTTATGGGGTGAATTTTATGGTACGTGAATTATATCTCAATAAAGCGGTTACAGAACAAGCAGATGCATGGGAAGACAGAGGAGAGCTGTGTGCCAGGCTGTGGGTTGGAAGCGGCGTGTTCGCTTTATGACTCAGGTGTTCCCGCGACAGCTGGAGGGGTGCAGCCTGTGGGCCGTGGGACGGTGGAGGCAGCGGGGCGGGGCCGTCTCACTGCAGGAGCCCAGACTGGATTGCTGGAGGGTCAGCCAGTGGAGGCCGTTCAAGTCACCAGGAGGCTGGCGGAAGTAGACAGGAAGACTGAACCTGGATCCGGGGTCTTCCATGAATGAGCAGGAGACAGGAGGAGGTCAACCCAGGTCTAGTGCCCCCGGGAGCCTGGTGACTATACTAAACAACGTGTCACTCTAAACCTCTGAGGTTGTATGCAAAATTCTAGATGTGTACAAGTAACGTGCATTTTTTTCCCCTGGGGAAGAGGGTTCGGGACCCATCACATTTTCAAAGGAGTGAGCGATAGTGAAAAAGCCTGAGAACCTCGGGCATCCAGGATTAGAGAGAGGAGCGACTCCACGAGCACGTGGAAGGGCGGGGCACGCCTCGGCCGGCCAAGTCTCTGCGCCTGCGCGAGCCCGAGCCGGGAGCCGCAGCCTGCGGACGGTGTGAAACGTAATGGGGGGTGCGGGGGGTCCGGCCTGGCCTCGGCGGGGCCTCCAGAGGATTGTGGACCACAGAGACGAGCAGGGCTCCAGGAAGCCTCAGGACGGTCTCGGGGGCGGGGTTGCTGTGGCTGGTGATGTCTTCAGGGGCAGCTGCTCCCAACAGAATTGAGAGATGTGGCTGCAGCGGAACGTAAGGCCCGCTCAGCTCTCAGCGACCGTAGGAACCAGGCCTGTGCAGGCTCAGGACTGCTCGGCTGGGCTGGGGAGGACTCACCATTCGAGACCCCGGCAGTGGGCCGCCACCTGCTGTGCCAGCTTTCTCAGTTTCATAACCTTGAAGGAATTAATAAAAGGAAAAAATAAGGGAAGACCTGTAATTCTTATTTAAAAACAGTAAAACCACATGAAGAATATCTGCTACTATCTTTCCAAAAATGAGACGTATTACCATCCCATGGTCCCTGAGCCAACCACTCGACCTCTCTTCCCTTAGGTGGCTACCTAGTCCGACGCTCTGTTACCCATCGACCTCCTCTTTTGATTAATAGCATGAATTTTTCTGATTATGAAAGTAAGGCATGCTTGTCATAGAAAATTAGAACAGAAGAGAAAGTAGAAAAATAAAACCATAGGGGCCTACCCCGTGGCCTAGTGGTTAAGTTCAGTACGCTCTGCTTTGGAGGCTCAGGTTTGGTTCCCAGGCACAGACCTACACTGCTTGTCATCAGCCATGCTGTGGCAGCATCCCACATACAAAATAAAGGAAGGTTGGCACAGCTGTTAGCTCAGGTTGAATCTTCCTCAGCAAAAAATAAAATAAAATAAAAATAAGACCGTGACCTCAAAACACAAGGAAGGATGCAGCGCCGCATACAAAGTATCACAACTTCGTAGAACAGGAATGGTTTTCATCTCTGAATAGAACGGAGGGCTGGAGGGCGATGGTGTCCTCGGCCACACCAGCCTGGAGGTGGAAAGGAGGTTGCTAAGGGCTCCCCTTTCATCTTAATTGTGAGGCTCCAGGCCTCTGCCCACGGGGGGAGCATCTTGACCCTGATGGCCTCACTTCCTCTCTTGGTTTGGGGTGTCCAGGAAGTGCTTGTGTGTACTCAGGGACGAGGCCCTGCAGGTCCCTGACCCAGTCAAGGCCCTGCACCACTGGCCCCGCTCCACCCTGCAGGGGCGGCTGGGAAAGAGCTGCGTCTCTGGTCCCTGTGGGCAGAGCTGCAGAGCCCGGCCCGGGGCTCCCTAGAAGGGACGCCCATCCTCCCGCCCTTTCCACCTCCTATCAGGAGCCCAGGACCCTCTTCCCAAGGCCAAAGTGAGACCTTTCTGCACATCGCCCGTGCAAAGGGATGCCCATGGCTGTGCTGAGGGCAAGTGTGGGGTCCCCAGTGTCACACACTGCCCCCACCAGTGGGCGCTGAGATTGCTCTTAATTACAGCACTCCTTTTTCATAGCTCTCAGTGTTTTCTAAAGGCTCTACAATCAACACTTTAAATTGCAGTAAAGAACAATTCAAGAAACAAAAAGCCGCAGCACGCTGCATTTATTCAGTGGGATGGTTGGTGAAAAGTTCGCATGTCAGAAATTTCCTACCACTTACGCAGCTCTGTTTAAACCCCACTGAGAGGTCAGGAGACGAGGTTTATAAAACTCCTACTCACGTGGAAGCTTCCACACCCTGGCCCAGGCTCTCAGAAGCAGTCTGAGTGACATCCGTGGTGGGCCTGCAGGCTGTCCTGCAGAGGCTCAGGAAAATCGCGAAAGGTGACTCTTCTGCGTCCCTACATTCTTTCACAGCTGGAATTACCTGGAATGAACCAAGAATGCCTTGTGACGGCATAGCGAAGCGAGCTCTTGCGTTCAAGGAAGGTGCAGGCTGCTTGTCTGTGTTCAGGCCACAGAGCTGACTTTGGGCAGATGGGGGCACATGCTCCAATCTCCAGCAGTCATGAGGGCAGTGGGGCCATGGGAAACCTAAATGCACCGCCGCACCCTGTGCGCCCCCAGACCTGGCGGGTTTGGGGCTCTGTCCATGCCCTCCCCTCTTCCATGCCCTCAAACTGGCCCACAGAGCAAGCGCTTCTGCAGGGAGGGCTCTGTCTGTGCTGTCTCCTCCACTCTGTTGGCCGGCCTCCTGTCTGGCTTTTCCAGTTTCCGTTTTGCAGATAGGAAAACCAGAAGCTCTGACAGGCTGCGTGACTTGGCCAGGGTCGTGCAGTGTGGGCCTGGGGTGCAGCAGGGCCTCTGAGTTTTCCTGGGCAGTTACGTCAGCGTGGGGAGTGACGGCGGACTCCAGGGGGGCCCTTGCGGGTGGGGACAGTGTGCTGGCTGGCAGACAAGGACTCAGGGGTTTTCTGCTTCCGAGCTGGGAGGCATGTCAGGACACACCGAGGTGAGGCAGCACTGGCTGCCTGGGACCTTTGGCGGGAGGAGACCAGTGGGAAGCCGGGCTCTCACGCTGCTGCTTGGGCGTTACAGCCCATTCCTGCGGTTCACTGCGCCCAGGGGAATGCAGGCTTTGCTCGCGGCTCCTGCCTAGCTCTTGAAGTGGTTTGCCATCATCTGCGCGGGCAGCTGAGTGCCACACCCGGACGGAGGTGCTGCAGGCCAAGTGAAAGCCCGTGGGAACCGTGGTTCTCGGCTTCAGGCCCCCCAACACGTGTTGTGCCAGCAACACGGCAGCCAGCAGACCTCCTCCTCGACTGTCTTCTGAGGAAGTCCCAGCAAAATCCTGGATGTCCAGCCAATGGAGAGGACGGACAGCCCTCCCCAACGGTCTGGGCGCCCGGACACCACGTGAACCAGGAGATGTTTCAGAGCTTCCCGAAAAGCTTGACCCCCAGGACCTCAGTTATGGCGGGCTTTCTTAATAATGGATGATATGGCCATTCCTCCCAGAAAACTAGCTTACACGTGCACGTATTACTCCCCGCGAGCCGGGAGGCTGCCTTGACATTACCTCGGAATACATCGTCACAGCCTCATCTTCCTGCCTCCTTGGTCGCTCAAGTTTTCCCTTGTGAGTGTCTGGGGGAGACGTCCACACTCTCCCCACCGCACCATCACACCTGCCGGAAGCTATTTCTTCAGACCTGTCTGGAGCTGCCTCAGGCAACATGTACGGCTCGTTGTCTGCAGATTCCGGCCAGGCCTGGAAAGGCAGGCTTGCTGAGGCCTCAAGAGAAGGGTGCGCACATGAAGAGTACCTTTGACTCCATAGTTAACACCTATTTTATGATGTGGAGGGCATCTCCAGCCGTTTCACCAGTGATGTATTTTTGATGACCGCTCTGTAGGAGTGTTTCCTCTCTATTCACAAGTCCTGTGTGAGAACAACACAAACCTACAGTTGGCTTCTCCGGGTCGGTCTGGGCCACACACATAGGAGAGAATGCAGTAGGCAAAGCATTTCCCATTGAGAGGCACACAGAAGGTAAAGAGAAGACTCTGTTCCCCAAGAGCCTTTGCAAACCGCAGAATTTTCCTTCATGTAGCTTTGCATAGTGAAGTCCCCACGATGCCAGATTGAGTACAAGTTCCATTTGTTGTGCCATCGCCAAGATCTGTAAACTCATCTTTTGCAATGAGAACAAACATTGAGGTATTCAACTCTTAGATGGGTTTAGTCATACTTCTTAGAAATATTTTAAAATATTTCTAAGCTGAATGCTCAAGCTATGGCTTCTCAAAGCTTCTCAAATGTCTTCAGCAAGAAGGTTTGAAGCAGTCCACTCCTAATTATGGGCTGGGCCTCCACGGGGACTGGAAAGTCAACTCTCCTCTGGGAGTGCCTCCCAGATAAGAGCTGCAGCTCCTTGGGAGGGAGGAGGGGCCTGGCTGGGAAGCAGGGGGCGGGCTTGTGCTCCAGGGAGGGACCCGCCACTGCCGGCTGCAGGACATGGCAAGTATCAGGAAGGGAGGGTTGGCGGGTGGAGGGGCCTGTGTCCGCCATGGTTTGCAGCCTTTTAGCTGTGTGGCCTTGGGCAGATGGCTTAACCTCTCCAAGGATCAGTGCCCTCATCTGTAGAACCGTAACAGTAGAAATAGTAATTTTATGTCGGGTAAGTCACTAAGAGGAGCTGACAAGATGATGCATTTAAATCATTTAATACGGTGCCTGGCCAATGGTGAGTGAATATGAATCAGAACCGGTAACTATCGTTGAGGGGTTGGTCGTTTAAACTTTCTGAGCCCTGTTTCCTCAACTGTAAGACGGGAGTAACAGTTGGAAATTTTGTGTGTGAAGTGTCTGGACATAGGGTCATCATATTACTACCACCACCACACCCTCTTCTGTGACAAAGACTTACTGGCGTCCCCCTTACGGAGCTAAGAAACTCCAGGTGTAGACGGGCCCCGGGGAGAGGGCTTCCCATGTGCTGTCAGAGGAACTGCTGACTCTAGCTACATCCACACCAGCTCCTGGGGGCTCTTCCCACCACAATTCACCCCATGAAGCAGTGATTCCATTTTTAAAATCGGGCCACACTTAGAGTCAGATTACCCGTTACAGAGGTGGTTCAAAGAAGGATGGCTCAGTTATGCTAGGAAATTTCAAAAGATGTTTGGAGCAGTGGCAGCCTTCTTAAAATGTGCATGACCTCCAAGGAGACTGCTGCAAAGATGGCAACACTTACTAAATGTCAGGTATGCTTTTCTTGGAGGAATAGGTCATAATTTACTTCACTGCTGATGAAACGGCAGAGAGAAGAAACGAGTCGGGGTGATCCTAGAGGCAAGTTACAATGAGACATCTGAAGAAAGAGAAGGATGCAGCCCTGGGAGGGGCCTTCCCAGTGATGGACACAGAGCTCCGAAGGCTGTAAGGCAGAGGAGTGGCCAGGATAGGGGCTGGGTTGAGGCAGACCTGGGAGCAGAGCTTGGGGTGAGGACCAAGGGCAGAAGCTCACGCCTGAGAAGTTGTATCAGTCAGCCAGGCTGTCATAACAAACACCGCAGACAGAGTGGCTTAGACACAGGAGTCTACTCTCTCACAGTTTGAAGATTGGACGTCTGAGACCAAGGCGTGGGCAGGACTGGCTTCCCCCTGAGGCCTCTCTCCTTAACTTGCAGGTGACCGTCTTCTCCCTGTGTCCTCACACAGTCATCCTCTGTGCATCTGTGTCCTGGTCCCCTTTCTTGCAAGGACACAGTCAGATTGGATTAGAACCCCCCCAGTGACCTCGTTTTACCTTAATCACCTCTGTGACGACCTGCTCTCCATCTACAGCCGCATGCTGAAGTGCTGCAGGTTAGGACTCCAGAATGGGGATTGTGGAGGATGCAGTTCAGCCCATCACAAAAGTCAAGCTTGGGTCACTGGCCTGCAGCTCTCCCAGACAAAGAATTGAAAGGGGGAGGACTGGGGACCGAGGACAGACACCTTTGCCAGAGTTCTGCTGTTGTCATGCCACCGATTCCTGCTACCCGCTTCCTGCTAACTCCTTGTGCAGGTCACACATCCACTGTGGGATCCCCGAGTCCCGCTCTGGGGCCGGACCCTTCAGTGACAGCTCACGTCCAGTGTCGATGGCGCACATGCCATCCATGCGTGCCCAGGGTCTTCCATTTCATGGGCCGCTTGTTTGTTTGTTTGCCAGGAGCCATGGCGGGGAGATGTCACTTCTTTTTTGACATGATCTGTGCAGATGGCCATGGTCACACCCACTTCACTGAGGACTTAGGGTGAGGAAGGCGATAGCCGCTGCTTGAGCTCCCACTCTGGCCACATAATGGACAATTGACATCCGCAGGAAGGCAGCTGGGGCTATTAACTTAAACCCATTATTTTAGAAGCTTTTTGGAAGCTACAGTAAATAGCTTGATGGTCTTGTCTTCTACATTATCCACTGAGATGAAAACTGTATCTGCAAAGCTCCATTTCCACATGGCCTCCCTCTTTGTCCCTGTGTTGGGAGAGAAATGCCCAGGTTTGGGAAGGCACATAGAGGGTTCAATGGCACGCATAGCCCAACGTCTGAGAAGCACAGTCTCCCCTGAGGGCCCACGCCTGGTCTCACCCAGTTCTCTGGTCCCCACATCTGGTGGGGGACAGCAAACGCCCCCATGACGGCAGCCGCCAGGGGGTGTGGAGCCCACGAAATGATGGCATGTCTCGCTCACATCCAGCTTCTCTGCTCCTGGGGCCAGCCCTCCCCCTCTCGGAGACTCAGTTGCTTGCCTGAGACCTTGGGGTGACCAGTAGCACCGACCAGTGAGTGTTAGCAATAGTGATCAACTAAAGGGAAGCTATCCTCTGATGATTTGAAACATGCTCTTCGGGGTAAATGCCCCCTTTGTGTAACAGGATTTCCGAGTTCAAGCTCTCAAGGCCGCTACTGGCCCCCTCCTGCTGGCCTGGGCAGAGGGGGAGTTTGCTCTTTGTCTGAATGGCCTTCCCTGAGAGGTTCTTGGTCTTGTCGCTGAGGTCCTGGTGCTGGTGTCCGCGTATCTGGGCTCCTCCTACTTCTGGGCTCCCTGCTGGCCCCTGAGGCTGAAGTGCGAGGTCTCTGACATATTGCTCTCCACTCCCTGGGGTCCCCACACCCAGCAGCAATCCCAAGCCTCTGACAGTCCAGTGGTCCCTTCATTATCTCCTACCCCTCATCCAGAGGATTTGCGAACCCTGGGTCAGCCGTACTTCACAGGTGTGTCTTCAAGAGGCCATAGAATTATCTCAGGTCTGTCTATCTAGGCGCCTTCTCTGTTCCTGCTGCTCTGCCACCCCCAGACATCCTGAGAGGAGCAGGGAAGCCATCCCTCAGCCCATGCAGGCTTCCATGGACGTGTCTCTCACAACCCACCTTCCCCAGATGTGGAGGAAGGGGCGCTGGGCCACCTCGCAAAGACTCAGGGAACATCTCCAGCTCTCTCTCTCTTCCTCCCCTACTCTAAAAGGACACCCCATTCCTATCTGTTGGGAACGTCCCCTACATCATACTTATTACTCCCTGAGCCCTAGGGCATCCCCATCTCTAATCCTGTCCCTTCTTCTGGGGGATAAACTCATTCCCTTGATGCTAATGACAAAGGGGTGCAGGGTTAGGTAAAAACTGATTGACTGGCAGAGAAAAACCATCGGGAAATATTGGAAAAATATTCTCTCCATTAATAGGATAAATACTCGGAGGATGGAAACACAGCTCGTTATTGCAGAGATGTCAACCTTACACGACGGTTAATCCATTATGATCATTTAATAATGAAGAATCTCTTCGTTCGCACGACAGAAACTTACACCATCTTAGGGAAAACATGCAAAGCAGCCCTCAGCTTCTTAGTCAGGCTAAATCAGAGGCCAAAGAGGATAGAATCTTTCCCTTTCTGGCAGGTTGGTCTGGATCCGGACTGCCGCGTCAACAAGACTATAAATTTGAGTTAATAATATGTTTCCAAACTTTCATTCTATTTAATAGCTGGATTGGTATTGAAATCAAGAAGTTAATATTTAGGAAGCAAAACCATGCCTTTGAAAAAGGCAAACTTTATAAATAGATTTTACTTTCTAAAATCCAATAGGGGCTTTCATTGAAAAGTAAGCTATTGAAAGAGGGGCACTGAAAACTGAGAGGCGAATCTGTGCACTGCATGTGCCAGCACATGGCCAACACTGTCCCAACCTGGATTGCAGTGGGCGGAGCTCACGTCGGCCAAATTCCTGAATTTGGATTCCCTAATTCAGACCTTGATGATCATTTAGATGTCACTGGTCATAGGATTTGAGTTGGTAACATCGATAAAGAAAGAGTTTATTACAGAAGTTAATGTTATCTCTAGGTAGGTGGAAATAATGTTTACCCTTTGTGAATCAAACTGCTTAAGTACTGAAAATAACCTGTAAACAAATTAAACAATTTGCCCAATAAAATAATGTTTATGAATATATGAAAGCAGATCCCACGAGAAGAATCTATTTTTATCAGTTTAGATATCTCTAAATATGCATTGTTTTTATGTCAATGATTGAATTCAAGCAATGAGTTGTTTCTAAAATTACTAGTCATTAACCAATTAGTTTTTTTTTAAAGATTAACTCTGAGCTAATATCTGTTGTCGGTCTTCTACCTTTTTTTCTTCTTCTTCTCCTCCCCAAAGCCCCCCAGTATATAGTTGTATATTATAGTCGTGGGTGCTTCTGGCTCTGCTGTGTGGGACGCCACCTCAGCATGGCCTGATGAGTGGTGCTAGGTCTGCGCCCAGGATCCGAACTGGTGAAACCCCCAGCTGCCAAAGCAGAGTGTGTGAACTTAACCACTAGGCCATGAGGCCAACCTCTAACCAATTAGTATATAAATAAAATCCAAAATACAATGAAAGAACATGGAGAAAGTTGTATTCTAATATTTTATTGGGAAAAAGATTACCTTGAAGGTGTAATTGACCAGAAGAAAAAGTGCTGTTTGAAACTTTTCTTCTCAGAAACTTAAATAATTTTATTTGTTTTCCTACAATGGAAGGATGCATCTCTTGGACGAGCCATTGATTATATCACCCCCAACATGGGCCAAAGAGTAGGCCTTCTGATCCTCAGATTTACCAGGAATTCTGCTTCCCACGTGGTGGAATGAATTCCCAGCAAACTGAAACTCTTGCAGATGACAACTATAGACAGTATAAAATAAGAAAAATAATTACCTGTGGTGTCTGGGGGGCATTAGAAGACAAATAACCTATTCTTTTAAAAATAGGTAAAAAACTGGAACAGACGTTTCTCCAAAGTGGAGACAGGGTGGCCAAGAAGCACATGACGAGATGCTCAGGATCACTAGTCGCCCAGGACGTGCAGATCCAACTCAGGACGAGGCACGCTCCACGCCCGCCAGGATGAAAAAAGGCCAAAGACTGTCCACACCAAGTACTGGCAAAGATGTGGGCCCGCCGGAACAGGGCAACAACCTGGAAAACTGGCAGTTTCTTAAAAAGTTAAGTCTACAGTGAACATATGACCCAGCCATTCCATCATCGGGTATCTCTCCACGAGAAATGTCCACACACCGAGGTGCACATAGATGTTGACAGCAGCTTTACTCATAATATCCTAGGACTGGGGGCCAGCCAAGTCCATCAGCAGATGAGAGGATAAACAAATGAGGCACACCTGTGTGACGGGCAGAACGCAACACAAACAGGATGAACTCCGAGTAGATGCGGGAGTGTGGGTGAACCTCAGAGTCTCTAGGCTGAGGGCAAGCAGCCAGTTACAAAGGGCTACGAACTCTGTCATTCCTTTATATAAAATCCTGGGAAGTGCAATCTGACTTTCAGTGACAAAAAGCAGATGGCCGGGGCAGGGGCAGAGGGAGGGCTGGGCAGCAGAGAGGCAGGAGGAAGCTTGGGGGTGAGGGAGGTGCTCTGTCTCGCTCACGGTGCGTACAGCTGTCGAAACTCGCTGGACCGTAGACTTCTATATGTGTGGGATGGTGTCTGTAAATTGTACCTCCCTCCATAAATTCAATGCCTAAAATTGTTCCTGGCTCCTTCTTACCCAAAAAGAATAAAAAACATAAGGAGGTCTGTGGAGATCGTTGCTTTGGGTGAGATTGGAGATGGGTGCCTTCTCCGAGGCACTGGTCTGAGAGCCCGTGGACAGGAGACCTCACTTTCAGGCGCCTTCTGACCCCAGCATCAGAAAAATCCACTCAGTGTTTCTATGAGGCAAACAGGACAGTGGGTCCTTAACAGGTGCAGCCCCGGTGTGGGCAGAGACTCTTTCCCACACCAAGTCCATCCAACAAGTAAAGCTCTTTGCCCTCAAAAGAGAGTAGTGCCTTGAACAACATGACAGTCTCTGAGGAGAGCAGCACTGCTGGCAGACGGACCCCATGGACATCTAAGGGCTCAGTTATCGTGACAATGTCTCCCTCCTATCCCCATGCTTGCACACAGAGATGCCAGCTTGCACGCCCAGTTTCTTCCGCCTGAGAGGATTGACTCCCCGCCTGGTCCTTCCATCTACTCTAATCCAGCTCCTGGCTGTGGCAGCCCCTGGCCCTTTGCAAAAGACCAGAACCTGGGACTGTTGTGTGTGATCAAGGAGCCGGATGACTGCAGTGGCCCATCGGCATGACCCAGGCCCGTCAGCATGGTGCCTAGCAGAGCGACCAGCCCCTCTGAGCCTGGTCAGGCTCAGGCAGGCAGACGCTCAGCCCATTCCCATCGTCCTTCACTGTTCATGGTCAGCACTGGAAACAAACAGCACAGTAACTGGGAAAGGACTTGCTATTATCTGGTTAATAATAAAATAAAGTAAAAGGGCAGATTTTCAGTCCATATTCTCTACTTAACTCATAAGTGTCTCTGTCCCCCAAAGGTGACAACAGTGATGCATATTTATCCATGTTGTTCATGTTTGAATGTATGTTACAGAATGAGAATCGTAACTGGCATCCCAGAAAGCCTCACAAAAAACATAAAAGAATAGAAAACGAACTCTTCAGCCCTGAACCAGCACCCACAATGGCTGAGAACGTCCTGAATGGGCTCTGTCCCATGGAGGCCACGGAGCCTGGCTGTCCCCACGAGCCTGGGGCCCAGGAACCTCCCGCCTGGCAGCTGCAGCCCCTCTGGGAAGCACCATGGGCAGGGGACGAGGGGACCTCAGCTCCGACTGGACCAGCCGTGGAGTGGACACCGAGGGTCAAGCACCCACTGCCCTGGTCTCAGAGGAGGCAGGATGACCCCTCCCAGCAAGAGTAAGCTCCTAATGGAGAGCTGCCCGGAGCCCAGGGCTGCCGCGCTGGGCTGTGCCCACACTGTAAGCAAAATGCCTTCTCAGTGCTCAGTCTCAGTGGTTTTCCAATTAAGATAGGAAAGGGGATTATTGATTAGGAAAGACCAGTGGGTCCAGACACATTGGTTCAGTGACTTTCCTGAGCTCTAGTCTGGCTCTCTCTCTGCTTGTTCCTCTCCCATTTGAAGCTGGGTTTGTCAATGCTTGTGATCTCTCTCTCTCTCTCCTCCTCTCTCTCCTCCTCCACTCTCTGTCTCTCTCTCCCTCCTTCTTTCTGTCTGTCTGTCTCTCTCTCTCTCTCTATCTCCTTCTTTTCCTCCCTCTGTCTCTCTCCTTCTGTCTCTCTCCCTCCCTCCTTTCTCTGTCTCTCTGTCTTTCTGTCTCTCTCTCCCTCCTTCTTTCTGTCTGTCTGTCTGTCTATCTCCCTCCTTTCCTCCCTCTGTCTGTCTCTCTCTCTATCTCCTGCCTTTCCTCCCTCTGTCTCTCTCGCTTCCTCCTTTCTCTGTCTGTCTGTCTTTCTGTCTCTCTCCTTCTCTCCCTCCCTCTCTCTCTCACCCTCTCTTGCTCTGGGAGCTGTGGGTCCCCTTCCCTCGAGGACAGCTCAGAGGAGGCTGTGGAGAAAGCAATGAAAGGTCACTGAGGACTTGGAGCAGAACCAGCTCTGAAAGACCGAATTCCAGGCCCTGAGAACACCACTTTGTATCAGATCAAGGTCAGGAACAAGAAATCGGGGTTGACGTCTGAAGGGTTGATAGGGGCGAGGGTGGGAGAGGAAAGTGCAGACATGGTTTTCAGACTTGCACTCCTGTTTGACTGAAGCGTATCATTTCCCCAGATCCTCGTAAAAGACCAGAAGCTTGGACATTGCACCGGTAGCCACCTTGCTCTGTGTTTGAGTGCGCGCCCACAGAGGAGACGCACAGCAGCTCTGTGGCGAGGACGCCGGAGTGCTGGCGAGGGGAACAACCGAGCAGCAATGTCGTTTCCACGTCAGAGGAGAATTTACTCTCGGTTCGGGAGCCCTCGCGGGAACATCCTGCCTCTCATTTGGCCTCCTGAGTTTTCTGGCTGGGACCGTCTCTCCGAGCAGACGCAAATGTCAGCAGGGAGGAGAGCTGGTCGACAAAGAGAGGCAGCCTTTGTATCTCAAGGCGGTTTCTAAAAAAATCACATTCCTGGTTTCATGGGCATGACTGCACTTCTGTCGAAATCAGGGACTGGGGACCGGCTGGGGGTTGAGGGGAGTGGGCTCTTCATTCAGAAAGGCATCATTCAGAGACCCGGCTGAGGCCCGAGGAGTGGGGGCCAGAGCAGGAGGCGAGGGTGCGAGAGGAGGGTCTCACCCTCGTGAGGGGAGGGTGGCAGGTGGTGAGCGTGGCTCTGGATTCAGGAGAGGATGCTCTTTGGAGGCCCAGCTCACAATGGAGCAAAGAGAACCCCAGGGCCTCCTGCTGCTTAATCCCTGAGGCTCCGCCCTCCAGACAGTCCTCACCAGTGGCCTGGGCACCCGGCCACAGGGAGGGTCATGGTTTCAGGGGCCTCTGCTGCTGAGAGATTCCAAGCAGCTTCTCCGGACAGAGGGGACCACCAAGATCTGTGACTCCAGCCCAGAGTGAGAAGCATAGGACAAGATACATGTCTAATCCTTTATCACGATCATCAACAAACATTCATTTGCAGCTCCTGCTCTGGGTCACGCTCTGTGAAGGCAAACAAGGACAACAGATGGTCCCTGTCCTGGCTGTCTGATATCCAGTTAGAGGGTCACGTGTATTTTCAAAAAGGATGAAACAAGCAGTGTAACATCTTAGGGCTACTCAACTCAACTTCTTTTTTTTGTTGTTCTCTTGCTGGTTTTCTTTTTTCAAGGAAGACTAACCCTGAGCTAACATCTGTGCCTATCTTCCTCTCATTTATATGTGGGATGCCAGCACAGCATGGTTTGATAAGTGGTGTGGAGGTCTGTGCCCAGGATCCAAACCAGCGAACCCCTAGCCGCCAAAGTGGAGTGTACAAACTTAACCACTACAGTGCCAGGCTGGCCCCAACTCAACTTATTTTTATTTGATATGTGTGTGTATATGTATATACTTCACACTTTTATGCAAATATTTAAATACACGAATAGATTTTTATAAAATATATATTATATGTGAATATATATATATATAAAATCTCATACAGACAGTGAAATTGGAAAGTCTTGTCTTAATTTTTTTTCCTGATGGGAAACCTGAGCTAACATCTGTTGCCAGTCTTTCTATGTTTTTTTTTTTTAATGTGAGCCGTCACCACAGCTTGGCTACTGACAGACGAGTGATGTGGTTCAGCTCCGGGGAACCGAACCTGGGCCGCTGAAGCAGAGTGCCAAACTTTAACCACTAGGCCATCAGGGCTGGCCTAGTCTTTCCTTAATTTATTGATTCAGCTCTTTAGACATGTCATTTCACAACATGCATTTTGCTAAATTCTAAAATTCTGAATTCAGGAATGTGAAAGAACTCTGAATTGGTCAGAAAGAAACTGAATTGGTCAGCAGTAAATTCATGTCCCAGGCCTCCAGCCGTCACTGAGGAGAGTGCACCTTTGCCGGGGTGAAAAGAGAGCCGTCAGGAGGCCCTGGCCCACTGCAGGTGCTGATGGAATGAGAGGAGCAGGGACCAAACAGGGATGGCTGCCTCCTGACAGTGGCCGGAAACCAAAGCCACCTGTGACTAACACAGGTCGTCTCACTCGAGTTCGTTATAACGAAGGGATCTGGTGTTTTGTAGGCGTGGAGAGAGAAGTCTCTTACTGGGTTGATGGTCTTCTTCCTAACAAAGGTCTTTCTACACAGGAGTGGTGGGTGCTGGCTGGAGGCAATTTCTCGTGCCAACTGTGCATCTTGTGACACAATGCTTATAGTCGAAAGGCTTCACCGTGCTTCAAGAGATGTCATTTGTCTTTTAAAACACGTATTTTTAAATATGCACTCAAAAAAAAACCTAGGAAGGAGACTGGCGCTCATTTCCAGTGCTGAGCAGGGCGGTTACAAGGCATGGAGGACATCGATCTCTGCGCCGGCCCCATTAGACAAATGGGGAGGGTTTATGTGCTCTCACAAATTCTGCCTTTCAGCTCGACCTGACAAGCTCTTCTCCCCAGCTAGCCTGATTGGAAGTTTGTCTACACTCCACTCCTTCGTTGGTAAAACTCTCTTTCCCCAGTCTTTGCTAACAATTAACTCATTAGAAAGCTCTTGGTCTCTGGCTGCTGATACAATTCTATTAGCAAATGATTAATCAGGAAATAGAGGCCAGGTAGTTTCAGAACTCAAAACAGGTATTGCTTCTCCACAAGAAGACTATGCAGTATGCATTTTTCTGTGTCTAACCGGCACAAGAGAAATAAAGGCACGAGTTTCTGAAGCTCAGAGCCTGTGCTTTACCTGAGCTTAACTTTGTTCAGACCGACGGCAATTTCTTTTTTCGGAAAAGCTCACACATGGTGTTATTTTTGAAAAATCCTCACGTCGCTGGATTGGAGTTTAGTAGTCCTAGTCCCTGAGCAGCAGCTGTTCTGGAAATCTATTTTCAATCGAGGAGAGAAATGGACCGCCCGCCAGCTTCAGTATCTTCTGCACACAGACAACCGTTTTTTTTTTAATTAATTTTTTTTTAAGATTTTTTTTATTTTTTTCCTTTTTCTCCCCAAAGCCCCCTGGTACATAGTTGTATATTCTTCGTTGTGGGTCCTTCTAGTTGTGGCATGTGGGACGCTGCCTCAGCGTGGTTTGATGAGCAGTGCCATGTCCGCGCCCAGGATTCGAACCGACGACACACTGGGCCGCCTGCAGCAAAACACGTGAACTTAACCACTCAGCCACGGGGCCAGCTCCCAGACAACCGTTTTAATTAGTCCTGGTCACCAGTGAATTCGTGGAAGGGCACGGTGTCATATATGCTCCTAATCCTCCAGGATAATGAACAAACAAGGAAATTCAAGCTCTGAGTCAGAGTTGTTCACTGACTGCTGCATGGTGGATTTAAGAGGAGCAAAGGGAAGAGAAACCCCAACACAAGATGCTCCCATCGAGGTAACCAAAATTATAACAGCAGCTGCTGGCACACACGGCACACATAACAGGGACACACAAAATGCAAACAAAGGAGTTAGCAAGCACGCAGGTAAATGTTGCTCGCAATGCAAAATGGCACAGACTGGCCTGGATCCCATCCTCCCCATGCTGACTCTAAGGGAAGCCTCTCAAGACCCAAATGGGCCACCTCTCTTCTTTCCTTTCCCATCAAAGTATAATTTTCAGACAGCTAGACACTGGACTCTCATGCTCTCATTGACTGAGGATGTGTCAAAGGCTTATTTATTTAACTTATTAAAGAGAAAAATAACAGGTAAAGGACGGCAAAGCCAGTTCAGAGGAGGATATGAGGAAGTAGAAACACACGCACACATGCAACTTTGGGTGCATGATGGCTACCACATAGAAATTATTCTCGTCTCTAGTGGACAAAAATCACTGGCACCTTATCAATCTTGTCTTCACTTAACATCGAACCTTACAAAGTCTGACAGGAAAGAATAGTAAACAGTAAGTCGGACAGTTATTATACCCTAGAGCATTGAGTGATTCTTAGGTGGGCTTGTTGGACGGGTTGAATGATGACATTTACTCGTTTGGGCATTTTGCCTCTCTTGATGTTTTTTCTTAACAATCAAAGCATACAGGATATACCCTGGCTCTTAGAATGCTGAAGAAGGCTAACCCCAGGCAGAGCAAAATAAGATGAGCCGTGATCCTAGTTGAACTTAGGATCTACCGTCAATAAAAGGATCACATCTGATCTTTCACAAAACCTTTGATTTACTGTGCATCAAAGACAATCCTTCTGAATCTAAGAACTGTCAATAAAAACGTCTTTTGTAAAGGCTTTCTCCAACTGCACGTGTTTGCACAACATGAACAATTCATTGAGGAAATAATTTGCATTTAGTAAATGGTTAGAATAGGTCATTATTAAAGTCTACTACCTGGATCTGGAGGCAGAAGATGAGAACAGAGGTCCCTTATTTGGATGGCTGTGTGCTTTCTTGGCCAGAACAAGTCCAAAGCCTGGGCAGGAATGTGTCAGAGCCCCTGCGAAGGCCTGTGCGGGTGGTCCTGGGGGAGAACAGCTTGCTCTTGGGTGGGGAGCATTCAGTTGTCCGCTATTATTTTTATAGACATCCTCTATCAAGTTGAGGAAGTTCCTTTCTCTTCCCAGACTGTGAGAGATTTTATCCTGAATGGATGTTGTATTTTGCTAGATGCTTTTTCTGTGTCTATCAAGATAATCGAATTGAATTAAACTTTCTTCCTTTGAGATACCAGTAGGTTCACGTGAAGCTGTGAGAAACAGCAGGGGACCCCGCCTACGCTTTACCCCATGTTTCTCCAATGGGAACACCACGGCCGGGATGCTGAAGGGGTACCGTCAAGATACACAACATTCCCGTCATCGCGAGGACCCTCCTGTGGCATTTTGTAGCCAAACTCGCTTCCTTCAGCTGTTTTTGGTTTCTCTATTCTGTTCTATCCATCTATGTGTCTATCCCTCCACCAAACCCACATACTCCTGATTCCTGTAGTTACCAAGTCTTAAAATCGGGTGGATGGATCGCTCTGCTTTCATTTTTTTTCCAAAATTGTTTTAGCTATTCTGGTTGCTCTACCGTTCCATATAAATTTGAGATTGTCTTGTCTATATCTATAAAAAATCTTGCTGGGATTTTCATAAGAATTTCATTGAACCTGAATACCAATTTGGGGAGAACTGACGTCTTCACTATGTTGAATCTTCCAACCCATGAACACGGTATGTCTCTCCATTTATTTAGGTCTTTGATTTTCTTCATCATTTTTTAATTTTCCGCATATATGTCCTACACATGTTAGTTAGATTACACTTAAGTAGTTCATTCTCTCTTAGCAACTGTAATTTGTATTGTATTTTTAATTCCGGTGTCCATGTGTTCATTGCACAGTATGTGGAAATATAATTAAATTTTGAATGCTGACTGTATCATAAGATCTTACTGAACTCACCAGCTGCTTGTAGGTTTGTTGTTGTTGTTGTTTTGTTAGATTCCTTTGGATTTTCTACCTAGACAACCATGTTATTTGAAAATAGGACCAGTTTTATTTCTTCCTTTCTGATCTATATGCCTTTCTTTTCTTTCCTTTCCTCCTTGCACTGGCTAGAAATTCCAGCACCATATTGTGTAGTGGTGGTGAGAGTAAGCACCTTCCTTGCTCCTGACTTTAGGGGAAAGCATTCAGTCCCTCGCCATTAAGGATACGGATAGCGGTAGGGGTTTTGTAGATGTTCTTTATCAAGTCAAGGAACTTCCCCTTTACTTCTATTTTTCCGACAGCTTTTATCACCCATAGGTGCTGAATTTGGTGGATACTTTTTCTGTATTGATTGACATGACCTTGTGAGTTTCTTCCTCCGTCTGTCAATACCGTGGTCTGCAATGACTGACTTCTGAACGTTGAGTCGGTACTGCATCCTGGAATAAACCCACTGACAAGAGTTTATAATTCTTTTTTATATTTGCTGAATTCTATTTGTCGATGTTTTGTTAAGGATTTTTGCATCTATATTCATAAGAAGTATTGTTCTGTGGTTTTAGTTTTGTGTTATCTTAGTCTGGTTTTGGGATGAGGGTCAGACCGGCTTCATACAACAAAATGGGACGTGCTTCCTTCTTCCACCTTTCTGGCAGAGGTGGTGCAGAATCGGTGTCAACTCTTCTTCAAACGTTTGGTAGATTTCTCCAGGGAGACTATGCGGGCGCAGAGGTTTCTGCGTTGTGAGTTCCATTTCCTTAGTAGCCATGGGGTTATTCAAATTGTCATTTTAATATTGTGTGTTGAGGTAGATGGTACTTTATGGAGAATTAGCCCATTTCATGAAAGTCGTCAGATTTGTGTGTGTAGATTGTTCACAGTACTCCCTTGTTATCTTTTGATGTCTGTAGTGATAGCCCCTGCTTCATCCCTAATATTGGTAATTTGTCAGTATTATTAGAAGTTTTTCAGATTTATTGATCTTTTCAAAGAGCCAATTCTTTGTTTCATTGATAGTCTTCATCTTTTTCTGTCTTCAATGTAATGGATTTCTGCTCTTATCTTTATTCCGTCCTTCTGCCTGCCTTGACTTTATCTGGCTCTTCTTTTTCTATGTTCTTGAGTGAGGAGACTTTTGCTCTTTTCTAACGCATGCATTTCGTGCTGTGACATTTCCTCTCACCACTGCTTTAGCAGTGTTACACTGATTTTTTGGTATGCTGCCTATTCATTTTCCTTCAGTCCAATGTATTCTTTGACTTCCCCTCAGACTTTCTCTTCAACAATGCATTAAAGTATGTTGTTTAGTTTCCAGGCGTTTGGAGTATTATGGACAGAAAACACACTCTGTATGATTTCAACATTTTTAAATTTCTCAAGGTTTGTTTTGTGGTCCAGGATATGATCTGCCTTCACACGTGCCCCGTGCGTGCTTGACTCGAACATGTCCTCTGTGCTGGTGGCGCACTCTACAACGTCAGTTAGATGCTCCGCACTGGTGGCGGTGTCGAGTTCCTCTATAGCTTTGCCGATTGTCTGTCTACTTTTATTAATTGTCAGGAGAGGGCTGTTGAAGTCGCTAATTATCCTTATGGATTTGTCTGTTTCTCCTTTCATTTCTCTTTCAATTTTTTCTCCCTTTTAACTGTGTTTTTCTTCACACATTTTCCTGTGGTCTTGGTTAGCGCATCCTCATTTAGGATTGCTGTGTTCTTGGTGATTGACCGTTTCACCATTATATAATATCCCTCTGTCTCTGGTAATTTTATTTACTATGAATTCTACTTTATCTGATATTATTAGTCACTTTTTTGATTGTTTGCATAATATATATTTCTTCATCCTTTTATTGCAACCTGCTGATGGAATTTTGTTTTTAGTGAGCATATTGTAGAAAGCGTGGTCATGCTTTTGAATTGGGGTATACAGACCAATTTACATTAAATGTAACTTGTCATACATCAGGGCTTAAGTCAGCCATACTATTTTTTGTTTTCTGTTTGTTCTCTCTGTTTTTATATTTCACCATTTTCTTTTCTTCTGCCTTGCTGTGGATTGCTTGAACGTTTTCTAGAATTCCTTTTGATTTATCTACAATGTTTTAGACATAGTTTTTTAGACTATAGTGTTACAGTGTATCTCTTTGTATACACTCTTTTAGTGGTTGATTTAGGTATTACATTATATATGCATAACTTATCAATCTATTGTGTCATAATTCTATCGGTTTGAATGAAATATAGAAACCGTACTTGCCTTTGCATCCCCTGCCCTCTGCCTTTTATAATATAATTGTTCTAAGTATTTTTTCACACACATTTAGAGCCACATCAAACAGTTTATAATTTTTGCTTCGGCCATTAAACATAGCTTAGAAAACTAAAGAGGAGCTAGAAAGTCTATTGTATTTACTCATATTTCCACTGTGTTCTTTCTTCCATTCTGATGTCCTCAGATTCCTTATTTTATCATTTCCTTCATGTTTAAAGAACTTCTTTTAACTCTTCTTTTGGGGTAGGTCTGCTGGTGACAAATTCTCTTAATTTTTCTTCTTCTGAAAACGTCTCATTTTCCTCTTCCTTCCTGAAGGAGAGAAGCTTCCACGTTGACAGTTCTCTTCTGTCAGCACTTATACAGTGCTGTGCCACGTCCTCCCGGCCTCCTTGGTTTCTAATGAGAGATCCGTTATAATTCAAATTGTTTCTGTCTTATAGACCAGCTGTCCTTTCTCGTCTACATTTAGTTTTCGGAAGCTTTGCTCTGATGCGTCCCGGTGTGGCTTTCTTTGGTCGATCTTGTTTGCGGTTTGCTTGGCTTCTGGAATCTGCAGGGTTAGGTCCTTTTCCAGGTTTGAGTTACTTTCAGCCAATGTTTATTTGAGCACATTTTCAGCCCTGCTGTCTTTCTTCCTTTCTCACATGATTTCCATTCTCACCACTTTTACTACCACCAGTGAGGACGAAACTTCAGGCTTCTCCCATGGTCTCCACTATCAGCACTGCAGTGAAGGCTCCTTGCTGCTGAGTAAGGACGAAAGTGCCAGCTCTCTGTTCAAGCTTCTCTGACACGCTCCTGGGTGAGGGCCTGGGGGCCAGAGCACCTTGTCACAGCCTTGTGAGTTGGAAGTCTAGGCTGCCCATTTGACTTTTGCTAATAAGGGTGGCAGTGGCGGGTGCGGTGGGCACGCAGTATTTCTGTGTTATTTGGCTGGGGTAGAGCAGACGTTGTTTAAAAGTTTGCTGTCTGGAGAGGCTACTCCTCCTGGTTGAAGAGAATAGGCTTTGTTCAAAGGTTTTCAGTCTGAACTGGTTGGCATGTTGGGTTGCCTGCTAACGTTTCCAACACCCCGGCTGGAATATATGAGGCAAAAAGAAAAGCCCGGAAGTCCACCACCATGTTGTTCCTTAACTCAAGGTTTTTAGCTGGTCTTCCTTTCTTTCTCTCTATCTTGAGATCCTTCTTACCTTTTTTTTAGGGTTTGTGGGTGTGTATGCTGAGAATTAAGGAAAAGTATATCTACTCCATTTTCCTGGAAGTAGAAATGGGAGTCTACTGACTGCTTTTTGAATGTGAAGCCAGCCTTGCATGTCTGAGATAATCCCTACTTGTTAGTGATCTGTTATCATTTTACAAGGATAATGCAGTGCTCGGTCTAGCTTATTTATGCCCCACCATTGAGGCAAGACCTTTCTGTGTAATCGACTCAAAGTTCCATGAGTCCAAAGTGTTTTCAGCCGGGATGTTGGGGAAAGGCACTATCTCCAGCCCTGGGTGAGCATCAGACACTTACTTCTGATCCTTCCAGATGGTTCTTTCACTGACCTTTCCTCATCAGCATATGCTGATTAGTACACAGCTGAATGAATATCATCAACAAGTAAAAGTATAAACAAATTGTGGTACATCCAAAACATGGAATACAACTCAGCAACAAAAACGTGAACTACTGATAGGATTGATGGGTGCCACAATGTGAATAAATCTCAACATAACTTTGCTGGGTGAAAAAAATCCTTACCCAAAAGAATATATATTCTTCTTCTGTTTATAGAAAATTCAGGAAAATGTTATTTAATTTCTAGTGGCAGAAACAGATCCACAGTTGGTTGTCTGTGGATGTGGGTGCAAGAGGGAGAAATGACAAAGAGGAGTGAAGACCCTTTGGGGAGGATGTGTATGACCGTTATCTTGATTATGGTGGTGGTTTCATAAGTGTATACAAATGTCAATAACGTTCTAAACATACATTTTAAATATGCATTTTATGTCAGCTGTGCCGCTTTAAAGCTGTTTTTTAAACACCAACAAAAAAGGTAACTTCAAAGGTTATGGCTCTATTGCCATGTAGGGCATTAATCTCTTCTCTTCATTGTTGACGAAAATAACCCATAACCAATCTATAAATGAAAATTTGGGTGAGTTTATTCTGAGCTAAAATGTGAGGACCGGGGCTGGCCCTGTGGCCGAGTGGTTAAGTTTGCGCGCTCCACTGCAGGCGGCCCAGTGTTTCATTAGTTTGAATCCTGGGCGCAGACATGGCACTGCTCATCAAACCATGCTGAGGCAGCATCCCACATGCCACAACTAGAAGGACCCACAACGAAGAGTATACAACTATGTACCAGGGAGCTTTGAGGAGAAAAAGGAAAAAATAAAATCTTAAAAAAAAAAAATGTGAGGACCATGGCCCAGGGCCTTCCTTCCCGAAGCAAGAAAGGGCACTGAAGAAGTAGGGTGTACACAGTGGTTATATACCCTCAAAGAGGATGTTTCACATAGGATTGAAATGTCCCTTTTACAATAGTCTCGAGACTGCTCTGTCGCCACAGCGATTGATGGACACACCAGGTAGGTCTGCTGTCCTGGTGGATACAGCAGGGTGGCAGGTCTGCTGTCTTGAGCTGGGTGGTCACAGGTGAGCTGGGTGGTCACAGGTGAGCACAGCAATCAGTTCCTAGCCAAAGGAAAGATGCTTATCCTTAAGGAAATGTCAGTGTCGGGGCAAGTTGCACCTTTATCTTAAGGCCATTTGTTCTTGCCATAGTAAATGTTTACAGCAGATATACAATGCGTGCTCAATGGCCACGTCAGGCCCTTTTGGAAAAACAAAGTCAGGCTGAATTAGGTTTACACCAAATGGCTTCCTCATATACTCCAATATATCCTATTGCTTGCCATTTCTACTTGTCGTCATCTAACTTAGATTTCACTCCAGCAGCCTTTTCTTCACTGACCTGAGACCCTCAGATTCTCTGAATCACAGTTATCATCCTGCTGGTTCCCTCGTTAATAAGTTAGGCATGTGCTGACCATGTACTTGAAGGAGAATTATGTTTTTATCATTTTGCAAGGTGTCCTTTGACAACATTTATACCTATAAAAACACCTTTATTTAAAATATTAATATGAATTCTTCAAGAGAAAATATCTATAAACTTTAAGTGTGAACTATTCTGTCTCTTATCTCCCTTCCTCTAGCACTGACCCTGTGGAAGCAGTTGTTTCATTGTTAGGTTTTTGACAACTTGAGGATTATTGGGAGTAAACTATGAACTTAAGGAGAGCAAATAAAAATTCATGACCTAAGGCATGATGTAAAAATGAAGATGAGACACAGAAACACCTGTGTCTATCAAGGCAAATAGCAAGATCCATCTGGGAATTTGGGGGGATCGTGCAGAATCCAGGAAAACTGTAAAAAAAACAAAAAGTCCATGGTCCGTACAAGGAAGCGCATATGGAAGTTGGGGATGCAAGTGATCTGTGCTTTGGTATTTGGACTCATAGGAAACTGTCACAGGAGTAATTATCTCTGTGCTGTGCACTCAGAGGAATAAGACAAGAGGACAAAATGATGGGCAGAGATGCTGTAGCGAGAAGAGGGACTAAGAAGAAAATTGGACAAGAGAAAGAAAGTGAAAGAGGGTTCAGATAAATATATTCATGTCGACTAACCGTTAAAGACAGGGAACAAACATCCTGGGGCAGTAGTGCCCTGCTGTGCCAGAGAGGACAGCGGTGTCTGAGAAGATACAAGCAAGCGTGCATTCTCTGAGGTGTGTGGGCCCCCTCCTCAGGGCCGCTGCGCCGGGGTGGGAGGACGCTAGCACATACCTGAGGGCAGATGACTCAGCAGACACACTGGGACAGTGTTCCCAAGAGGCAGACCTGAACCGAAGTTACCATCTGACCGACTTACTCTCCAGCAGCTGGTGACTCTCTTCATGAAAAAAATTATAGAGCTAGATGGAATTTCCCTCTTTCAAAGATGATTTATGGGTGAAACATGTTCAACATCAGATTTCTCGTGAATATTACGCTCACATCTATCACTGCTGCTCGCCTTGAGAGAGGGAGAGAGAGGGAGGGAGTAAACAAACATAACAATAAAGAGTACATTTCAATTGTCAATTTCACCTCACTAAAGCTGGAAAAATAAAACTAATATCATGAATAAAGGCTACTTCCTTTTTAATATGAAAAAAAGAATACATTTCAAGATAAGAATTGTTCCAAGCATAAGAAAAAAATTCAAATGATTGTCATCTAAATGTGAAAGAAATTAAAGGAAAAAATAGGATAATGGGAGGAAAAAGAGCTCAAGGAAGAGATTAAAGAAATTAAAGGAAAGACAAGTTAATAAGAAAAGGTTAAAAGTGAATTGGAATATTCAAGAAGGGAAATTCAAGATAACAGTAGAATGATTACAGAAATGAAAACCACATTAGAAGCAGCAAGAATGAGAAAGAGATTGCTGGAAAGAGACTCATGCAAGGAGAAAAGCTTTAAAAAGATCACACGAGCAGACGGAAAATGAGAAAAATGTTTTGGAGAGAATAAAATATGTAGGAAAGCAGGTGAGGAAAATTCAACATGTGTACAATTGGGAGACCTGAGGAACAGAAGAGGAAAATGAAGAGAAAAACGTGAAGTTCTGGTGGTGTAAGGAGCTTCAAGGATAAAAGTGCGAGGAAAAAAACTCAAGTTGCTTGAAGGAAAATAGACTGACCTCAGAATTCCCCAAATCACATAAAGCAAGGTTATGTTTTGATTAGTTGATGAAAACACTGTGACCCCAGACTTGCAGGAACCTAAGCCTGTATTGCCCCTAAGGACACTAGTTCAGTGTTCACTAATTCAACGTCTGTGGTGACTTTATAGAACTACCCAAAGCTATTTAAGTTCAATGCAATCCCAATTACAACCCCAGGAAGATTGACAAGGTGATTCTAAATACATATGAAAAATGCGAAGGACTTAAAATAGTCAAAGAGTATTAAAAAAAAGAACAGGGACCAGCCCAGAGGCACAGTGGTTAAGTTCATACACTCCACTTCAGTGGCCCAGGGTTCATGGGTTCAGATCCCAGGTGCAGACCTACACACCACTCATCAAGCCATAGTGTGGTGGCATCCCGCATACAAAATAGAGGAAGGTTGGCACAGATGTTAGCTGAGGGCCAATCTTCCTCACCACAAGAAAAAAGAAAAAAAGAACTAGGTTGGAAAACCTACACTACTTGACATCAAGGATTATAATACTGCAATAATCAACATAGACAAATAGATCAATGGGACATAAAGAGGGATCCATAAATAGACCCACACACATGTACATGAACAACTGATTTTCAGCAAAGGGACAAAAACAATTCAGTGGAGAAAGGGCAATCTTTTCAACGAATTAGATATCCACATGCAAAAAAAAGAGAGAGAGAGAATTTCTATCTATACCTCGCACCGTACAAAATAATCAATTAAAATAGCTCACTAACCTACATGTAAGAGCTAAAACTATAAAACTTTTGGAAGAAAACAGAAGATTTTTGTGTTAGGCAAATATTTCTTAGATATGACAAAAAAGCACAATCAGTAAAAGAAAAAAATTATAAATTCAGCTTCATCAAAATTAGAATCTTTCGTATTTTTAAAGACACTGTTAAGAGAATAAAAAATCAAGCCGCAAACTGGAAGAAAATATTTGCCAAGCATATATATGATAAGAACTCTCATCCAGAATATGTAAAGAATGCTTAAAACTCAACAATAAGAAAACAAACAACCCAATAAAGATTTGAATAGACACTTCACCAAAGAAGATACATGTATGGCCAATAAACACATGAAAAGTTGTCCAACTTTATTACTTATTAGGAAAATGCAATTAAAACTGCAATGAGGTGCCACCACACACCTATTAGAATGATTCAGATTAAACAGATTGATGTAACTCGCATGCACCGCTGGTGGAACGTCAAATGGTAAGAGCAATTTGGAAATGAGTTTGGCAGCTGCTTCACCAGGTGATCATACACCAATGATCCAGTCACTTCTCTCCTAGCTGGTTACCCAAGATAAATAAAAGCAGATGTGCATACAAATATTTGTTCACTCTGTTCATAGCAGCTTCATGTGCAATAGCTCCACTGGAAATAACTCAAATATGTATAAATAGATGAATAGTAAATTAGGGCACGTCCACAGAATGGAGAACTGCTTAACGAGGAAGAGCACAACTATTAATACACCATACGACATACTGAATCTCAAAATAATTATGGTGAGTCAAAGAAACCAAATCCAAAAGAATACATAGTGTATACTTTTCTATATTTAGTATTCTAGAAAATGCAAACTAACCTATAGGACAGAAAGCAGATCATTGAGCCCCTTGGGACGGGGGGTGGGTGAAGCGGGGCAGGAGGGAGCAGTTACGAAGGGCACAAGGAGACGTTAGGGAGCGATGAACACCCTCATTATCCCGATTGTGGTGATGGTTCCCTTGGGGTGTGTGTCAAAACTCAAACTTTACACTTTAAATAGATGCAGGTTATTTATCGTGTCATTACTTCATTATATCTCAATAAAGTTGTTTTTTAAAAGTCTATGAGATATAAATAAAGCTGTTCCCAAAGTTAAATTCATGGATGTAAATTTTACATTGCTAAGTGAGAAATAATGACATAAATTAATAAAAAATTAACTCCAGAAATAACCAAAACAAACAATAACGAAAAAATGAATCATGAAAAACCAAAGGAAGAAGTAAATACAGAAAAAAGCAACAACAAATGCTAGACGGACAAATGTCAGCACTAGTTCATTACAGATCCCAGGGTAATAGTTCATACCTGCCCAGGCTCGTTTACAAGGAAGGAAGACAGACACCTGTGCACAGGCACGGCTCCACCCGTCCAAAACAGGGATGCGTGATGGTACACAGTCACTGCTCTGTGCTAATGAGCTTGAAATCTTGATTAAGTAGATGACTTTCTAGGAAAATATAAATTACAGAGTTTGTCTTGATAAGAAATTAAAACAAAATCTAAAGAGACCACCAAAAGCAAAAGACATTGCAAAAATTCTTAAAGTGATATTGCTCAAGCCCTTTCCCGCTTTCAAAGAAAGTACGATTCTGATGCTTATACTGTTTGGAGCCTGTAGAAAGAAAGGAAGCTTCCAAATTTACGATGAAGCTGACATAACAGTGATTTCAATACTTGACAAGGAGAACAGGAAAAAGTGAAAACAGAGTCAGCAGTGTTAATATCCCCATATAACAGACGGAGAACCCAAGGTTTAGAAATGTTAGGAAATTTGTCCCAAGCCACATGTCCGGTCAGAAACAGAGCTGGCATTTGAGCCCAAGTAAAGCAATTCCAAAGCTGAACTCTCAGCTGCTGTTTAGTAGCGAAAACCCGCTTTGAAGTCAGGACAAGAGAAAGACACCCCCTTGGACCTCTACTGGTTAGTGTTGTTCTAAATACTTTGCCAAAGCAGAGAGAGGAAATACGACGGAAGTGAAAGATAAATGATGAAATGAACATAATTAACTGTGGGACTCTATGCCTGGAGAACCATGATGGCAGCCATGTGTCCCACAGGTTTGGCAAAAATAATAGTGATGATCATGGCGGTAAAGTGTACTAAGGGGTATGTGGGACCCCCCAGGAAATTTTGAGGGAACAGATATATGATGTGAGCCTAGCCATAAGTTAGTCACAACATCTGACAATGCTAATATCCAACGACACAGGGATGCGCAAGAATAGAGCCATAGAAGGCGGAGCCAGCTGTGTTCCTGCACAACCCCACAGCCTAAAAGCAGAGCCAAGACATGAAAACTCTGTCTACAAGAAAGAGTTGGCATTTCAAAGGAAAGTGTGTTTGTGTGGTCATTTGGAAAATCACAAAAATGCTTGTTACTTACCTTATTCCTAAATACACTTCAGATAAATAAAAAAAAACTAAATGTAAAAAATTAAACCACAAAAGCATTATAATCCAGACAGGTGAATTTTATAGACCTTCCCACATGATGAAAATGCTTCCTAAATATGCCATGAATTCCAGACATCACGAAGGGAAACACTGATACATTTGACTCGACAAAAACTTTCCAGCGAAACAAGGGAAATGGACAAATACCATGCCACTGTGGAGGAAAAAGTAATTGCATTACATATAACAAAGAGGGGATTCCTTAATATATAAAAGGCTCATACAAATCAATAAGAAAATGATGACCAATCCTATAGAACACGACCTGCAAAGGACTTGAACAACTAGTTCACAGGAAAAGAAATCACAGTGACATGACCTATGAATAGTGGCTCAACATCACAACTGATGTAAAAGATGCAAATCTAAACAATGACAAGATAACCATCCGCATCTGTCCAATTAAAAGTTTGACATTATCCAGGGCTGGCAAGAGCGTGGGTGACCTTTTCGATGGGAATGTAAATTGGTGTCACATCTTTGGAAAGCTGTTTGACAATATTTTTCAAAATTTTAAATACACCTGGGCTTTGACCTAGCAACTCCATTTCTCAGGAATTTATCCTGCGGAAATAGTGTCAGCATGATTCTGCAAACACACATACATAGATTGCAGTCAATTCATTGATTTCAGGAACTATCAAGTAACTTACTATTTTCCTTCAATATAAAACTTTCAATAGCACTTTGAAATGAAATTGAATGCAAGCTGCCTGAGTTTCTCAAAAGAATGGTGTTGCGTGCTTAAAAATAATTCCTCATTTGCATACAACCTGTTGATGACTTCACCGGAGGTTGGTGATTGCCAGCAACTCCTTTCGTGCAGACTGAGAAAACCACCAGCGCTTCCTGGTCAAGCAGAGGACACTAATTTATTTCTGGGAAAAGAAAGATGCAGCATTTTATAACTGCTTGCTCAGGGACCGCAGACACAGGAATGCTTTTGTGAAACAGGCCGTGGACATCCGGCAGCAGCTGTGTGGTCCTGGTGCCTGGGAATGAAAACCAGCTCTGAGGCGGGCGGACGATGAGCATCTCTTTGAGATGAGGAGCAGCCAATTAGTAATGGGCTGGTGCTCAGCAGCAAAGCCTGGGCTTTTTCTGGGACAAGAACTCCTGCAGCTCGAGTTCATTAGCAACATAATCCGAGAGATCTGAGTCAGGTCGAGAGGCCTAGGCCCCCAAATGCGGAGGGAGACAAGAAGAGAACTCCTTGCATAGTTAAGGAAATTAAAATGTTTTCCCTTTGGTCATCACTGTAAAGAAAAATGAAGTGTGCGACACAGTACCTATGGTGTTTGGAAGGTTCAGAACAGGCGCCTGCTGGATTTGCTGGCCCTTGCTTTCGTTTAGACCTTAAATCAGCAATAACCAGTACTGGCGGGCAGACGTCTCGGGATTGCTGTGTTCTGAAAGCAAGGCCTGGCGTCCTATCACACCGTCCGCGAAGTGGACTCCCAGCCACCTGAGCCTTTGGTGCTGTTCCAGGCGGCCCTTCCCCAAGGAGGGGCAACAACTGAGCTTCTTTGGTTATTTACTAATTCAGTTCTGAGCAAGTGCCATCGTTGCCTTCCACGTGCGAGGGGCTGTTCCCTCAGCACTTGAACCACCATGCCCTGGACTCACGGAGACCCAGAGATCCTATCACTGGACCCCAGGCTTTCGCGTGAACGCCGACTATCTGCTGACCGTCTGGAAGGCCACACACCTGGGGATGGGAAATGTGAAGCACTGTAGGATGGAAACATCTGGAAGCCGCACGAACCTGGGCCATCCTGATCCTGGTTTTAGGACAGTTTCCCTGAGCACCCAACCCCCACTTGCACCTGACCCCCCAGCCCAAGAGCCCTGTGCCTCTGTGGGTCTTCAGCCTGGGCTTCTCCTAAGAGAGCAGCAGATGCACAGAAGAGAGCAAGGCGCCAGAAATCTTCTTTTTTTTTTTTTTTTTTTGAGGAAGATTAGCCCTGAGCTAACATCTGCCACCAATTGTCCTCTTTTTGCTGAGGAAGATTGGCCCTGAGCTAACATCTGTGCCCATCTTTCTCTATTTTGTATGTAGGATGCTGCCACAGCATAACTTGACGAGCAGTGCATAAGTCTGGGCCCAGGATCTGAACCTGCGAACCCCGGCCCAAAGCAGAGCGTGTGAACTTAACTGCTATGCCACCAGCCTGGCCCCCAGAAATCCTCTTTTGACAGCTGTCTCCAAGGTCCTATTTCTTTATCCCTTCCCTCCACCCACAAGTGGCCCAGCCTCCTCCACCCTGCGCAGGAACTGACTGGCCTTTCTCGACTTCCTCCGCAGCCCACCCCACCTCATTCTCCCCAGATGGCTCCCTGCTGTTTCTCACGGAGGAGCCCCCAGCCTTTCCTATCTTCTTCAACTCAGCACGTGCACTCATTTCATTTCTTGGCCAAACAGATGGGCCGATGAGGAGAAAACAAAGACTGTCCCGTAGAGGGTGGGGGAGTGGAAAGGGTAAGCACACGATTGTTTTTGTTTTCCCTGTCAAAGAGTGAGGAGCTTCTTGCCTTCCTTTAATTGTTTGAACCCTCGCTGCATGGCGGGTATTGGGGGGCGGCGTTGACGGAACACACCTCCTGTCCTTGACGAGCTTGCAGTTTCCAGCTTTGACAACTCAGATGAACTTCTTTAGGACAAAAAAAGGAAAGGAAACTAGTTGTTGGTCTAAATAAAGTTGGTTTCTCTCCTACTCGGCAGGCCTGTGCTTCTCCTCACCCTGAGGAGCACAGCTCTTGGTGAGCGCTCCAGGAAGACGGTTCTGTCTGAAGATGCTGCTTCGCCGTTCAGAAGTGTCCTGCAGAGAGCCTCTCTGCGGTGGCCATCTCAGGAACACCTTTGGTGTTCTGTGTAGAGGGCCTCGCCTTCACCATAAGACAAGGATCTGTGTGTTCCTACTCTGAGCTTTTTCTGCAACACGACGATGTGGTTCCCCAGAAATTGAGATTATAAGTTATCTGCAAGTCAACCAAAAAAGCGAATTCCAGGAGATTTCTTCTCTGCTTCTACGTCTTTCTAACAAAAGAAGGAACGTAAGTTCGCTTCTAACCTGCTAGCAAACAGTTGGCTTGTCAAAAGGATCTGAAGGTTTCAGACAAACAATGGATTGAAGGTCTGGTGCTCACACCAGTTGAACTTCCATTGTCTCACTTTTTAAGGACCAGCGCTCACGACATTTCTTTACTAGTGGCCATTTGCTCACTGGTACGTTGACACATTCTGCAGATCAAGAAGCATACATGAGTCATTGGGAAGAGTCCTGGACAGGAAGCGATGTGAGACCACAACTGTGCATTGCCCACTGTGGTGTTCCCAGCTTTGAGCATTGACCTGGCACGTGTGGTGTATTCAATAATTACCTTGTTTAACGAATGAACACAGGACAGAAGAGGAATCTAGGAATTCTACTCTCTGTTTCTTTGCTTCTCATAATCCCAACACACTCCATGCCAAGAGAAATCTTTCAAATGTGAAAGAGAAAATGCGCTTTTTGTCCTTCTTACATAGCTTCTTAGATATGTCATTGAAGACACGGGCTGGCATGGAGAAACGGCTCTGGAATGAACTGCATGCTGAATGCTGTGGTTTAACCTAAAATATCATGGGTTTGGATTCTCTTCCTGTAGATGATATGCTCAAAGAATGGCGATGATGAGAAGTATGTTGGGAAGCTCTCCCTGAAACATATGTGGCCTCATTTCGCCACAGTCTTTCCCCTTGAATGGGGCCGCGGTGACCTTGGTCCTGAACGCTGTGTGTTCCCTTAAGCTGGCATGGTCTTGGTCGATGTGCACTGGTGGGAACTGTGTAACATGTGGTTGTAATTGCTCAAATTGCAAATATTATAGATTCAAACATCCACTGCACTGCTTTGCCACTGCAGGTCATTCTTCCCAAGATTTCGAGCCTTATGGAAATTTTGAGATGAATCATTATGTTTCCCGCAAGTAAATTTTGAAATTCTGGAGATTCTCTGGGTTGGGGTGTCCACTTGGCTGTATACTTTCACAAGTCTCAATGAAAAGATGGCAGGAGCACCAAAGACAACAAGAAGCTTGGTCTTTGCTCAAAAAGGAAAAAAATAGTCACAGTAACTTAAATCTCTGGGTTAATCACCTTTTAGTAAATAAAGATTTAATTAAACAACAAGACCAATCTGAAGCCCTGGTTCTGGAGTGGTGAAGTCAGCGGTTAGGCTCCCCATGTGAGGTGACGGTTTTGTTCCTGACATTGTGTCTAAACTGGCAGCTGCTCGCCTGCCTGCGTGGACTCTGAGGCCTCTCAGTGATTTCTGTCTCTTCCATCCGTCGTGGACAAAGGAAGAGGGATTCATCACTCGTGGGAGGGTCTTCACTTCTTTTCTACTGTGCTCTTAGTAAGTTTTGAATGCAAGGTAAACCACACTGGGAATCTGGAAATTCGAAATCTTGAAGTAAATGCTCCTCTAAGCAAAGGGGTGCGCCTGTGGCGGAGGCTGTGAAGAGAGTCGGGTGGGCTTCTGCACGAGCCCCTCTGAAGTGGGAGCAAAGAGGAGCCCGTCACGTTGCTCTCCATCCCTTCCTCACACCAGTCGCCCTAATGCTACCGAAACTCAAGTCACAGAACGGACGCCCCACCATGCTGCGCGAAGAATGAATGGATGGAAGCGCATTGTGGGGAGTAGCCAGGCTTCCGGAAACCCGCTTGATGTTTGAAAGTTCCCAGAGGGAATGGTTTCCTTCTGGTTCTGATTTGCCTTATTTCCTTCTTACTTATTTCAGAAAAAGGCCATGTTCTTGAGAACAACTTAGGATTCCTAATCTACAGGGAGAAGCGTTGGGTCACTGCTGCACAGGCTGAGGGGACACAAGAGGACACAGGAACGGGTGGTGTTGGCGAAGGTGTCAGAAAAGGAAGGAAAAAAGCTATGAAGGGACAATGACAAAATGGGAAGAGTCAGGGAGCAACTTGGAGATGAAATAGTTGCATTTGGAAAAGGAAAAAAAGTGTCCATGGATGAGGTACAGGCAAATTGCACGAGCCTCTTTGTGTCACGCAGCTCACGCCCATTGCTCGTGAATGGTCAGCCTGGGTGTGCTGGGTATTTCATTTGTTTCTGAAATAAAATAATAGAAAGTAAAATGCAAACCAACTTATAAGCCTTTTAAAGTATATTTAAAGATTTTTTTAAATCAAAATGGCATATGATTAAAATACTAAGTCACACCAAAAGGCTGGCAAAAAAAATCCTGCCAAAAGAAATACTCTCATGTTTCTCAATGGCAGCCGCTTTTTAACTTTTTCAACTGTTTCTTTGAGTCATTATCTCCATAACTTTAAGTAGTAAGCTTATCTTGTTTTTCACTCATTGAATTTTAGATGGCATTTAACTTCTGATGATTGACAAGTTAGCTCCGATGCCACCTCCTCTCCCTTCCTCTGTCTTGGAGGGTAGCAAGGGCACTGCTCTGAGTTGGAGAGACGTGTCATCCTGCCTGTGGAACTGTGGTTTACCACAGCTTCCCTTCCTTTGACTCTGGCTTCCTGGGGTTTCTTTTCAATCTGTTTTTTTTATCTAATGATGTCTTCCCCCTGACTGGTCCTCACTTCCCCCCCACCCTCCGCAAACCTCTGTCCAGCTCCTTCCTGGAAACCTTCCATCCTCCCGCCCAGGCTGGCTGTCTTCTAGTATGGCCGAGTGGCTCGGTCCTGGAACTTCTTCCTCGCCTCGCTCATCCTGGTGGATCCACTGTTTGCCAGCTCCCGTGATGCTCTTGGACTTGAGTGCCTCATTTTAGATGAGTACATCCTTAAGTAACTTTCAAAGAAAGATCACAGGGGAAAATAACTTCTTAAATCTGAATGTCTAAAATGTCTTGATTCAGTCATTACACATGGAATATTTGATGTGGATATGCGAAATATATGTTCAAAATTATTCTCCTTCAGAATTTTGACAGCATTCTTCTACTGTCTACAGCTTCGGGCTAATGCCATTCCTGATTGCGTTCCTTTGAAAGTTGTATGGGTTTTTTTTTAATTATTAAAAAAGTTTTTAAATTTTATTTGTTTATTATCTAGGTATACTTCACATATAGCATTATATTCATTTCAGGTGTACAACATAATGATGAGATATTTATATATATTGCAAAATGATGGCCACAATAAGTCCATCTGTTTTTGACTTTCAATCATTTTCTTCATGGTTTTGTGTCCTGAAATTTAGTAATTATATACCTTTGCCTGTCTTTGCTTTTTAAATTTGTTGTGCTGGACTTTTAGACGGTATGTTCTACCTAGAGATGCAAGTCCTTCAGTTCTAAGAAACTTCTTTGTATTATTTCCAGGATAATTTCCTCTTTTTTTTCTGCTCTTTTCACCAGAGCTCCCGTTACTCAGGGGTCTGACCACCAGCTTTATCCTCGAGGTCATTTGTCTTCTCCCTTTTATTTCTCTCTGTCTTTCTTGTCTCTTCTGGGAGAACTCTCACCCTGTCTTCTAGCATTCTCTGGGGAGCTTTTAAGAAAATTGGCAGATTCTGTTCCAGGCCGGTAGTGTGAGAAGCTCACAGACTTGCCCCCAGTATAGCAGTCGTAACTGGAAAAAAGTTTTTAAAAATCAACCATTCAAAGTCTCTGGAAATTGTGCAAAGGATGTACAGAAAATGAAGAGATATTTATTCAAGAAAACCTGCTAGATTTGGGTAAGGACAACAAGAGTCTGTGGCACTTGAGCCACCATCTGCTCCTCTCCCCACTCCCAGATGCTCATGGTGGAAGCTTCACTTTGGGTAAGCGTGTCAAGAAAACAGGGATTTCCCGCCCTCTGTCCCCCAGTCAGAGACTGTGGCGTTTCCTGGGGGGGGGGCCAGGCCACAGCACTGCTCATCCCCTCCAGCTCCATGTTTCAGGGACTAAGTTCCAGGTGAGAGCCGCTGCACGGTCAGAGGCCTCCTCCCGCAGCCCATCCTCCACTCACAGGATGAAGACTCTTCCCCAGGCGTGGCAGGCTGAGAACACTGAGATCCTTACCACCTTCTCACCAGCCTGCTCACGGGGCAGAGTTTCCATGCAGGGAAGGGCAGAGGCTATACCCCCAACCAGTGCCCTGCCTATAAACCAGGGGTGTCATTCTCAGAGAAGAGGACCACTGTCCTGTCCCCAGTTCCAGGTCAGTGGCTCAGAGATCTTGCTCAGAGGGAGAGGCAGGCCATAAGAACAGAGAGCTCCAACACTCTCCTCAAAGAAACTGACTGACCTGGAACAGAGTGTGGGGCAAGTTCAAGCCTAAGAGGACTCTCAAACCAGTGGTGATTTTGACAGTGAGTGTGAAGAGGAGGCTGGTAGCTTCATAAGAACAAGCCAAACCAGAGGTCGTTAGGTTACAGAGAATAACAGGAAAGAGACAGCTAATAAGAGCTCTCCTGGGGCCGTAATAAACTTTAAAGTATGGCCTCAAAAATTACCCTTGCTAGGGGCCTGAATTTAAATGGATTAGACAGTAGAGCAACTTATGCCTCAGAACATTCTTGAAAAGAACAGAGCAATCAGCTGACATTTCGTGGAGCAGAGTGACTGGTGTGATACCAACAGAGAAAGACAGCTTAGGAGAGAGATGAGAGAAAGAGAACATCAAGAGTTACCTGCTACAACTGTCACCCCACAGTCCCCGTGCATGCATCCAAGATGACGCTCTCATGGAAGGGACATCAAAGTCATCATACTACAGTGGAAATACACTTCAATAAAATACTCCAGTCAGATCATTAAACAAATAAGCAAGAAAATAGAAACGACGAGACCCAGTAGGTTGGGAGGGATTGGTATCCAGAATTTTGATAATATATTATCTACATTTTAGATTTTCAACAAAAAATTAAAGACATGCAAATAAATAGGAAAATAGGATCTACGCACAGGGGGAAAAAATCAAGCAATTGAAACTGCCTGTGAGAGGGCTCAAATGTCAAACATAGCAGACAAATCTATACAGATTCACCTATTCTGGATTTTTCATATAAATGGAATCATATGATATGATTCCATGTACTCTTGAGAATTTTTCCTATTTTGAATTTTAAAATTTTATACTTCTGGAAAATTGGGGGGGCGTACTGCTTCCCACCCCTCTCTGCTCTAATATTAGACTCATGGTCATACATGTGGTTATGCTTCTCACTGTGGTTCTTAAATTCAGTGTATCATCTGGAAACCTATGTCTTAGTTTAACTCATTACCTAATGGGGAAACTTGGGAGAGTCTTAAGAGAAAGTCCTGAAATTCTGCAATCTCCCCCAAATCTATTGTAATAAATATTACCAAATACTGGGTGTTTGCCTGTCAAACTCTTTTAATTACTATTCTTTTTTGGACACTCTCCACAATTCAAGCTGAAAATATCAAATATTAACTTTCACAGCTTTCTTTACAGCTAAATATAGCTGTGTGACCCAGTTCTGGGTAATGGAATGCAAGGAGAAATCGATTGGAGGATTTCTAGAAAATTTTTCCTCCCTGACAAAAGAGGAAAGAAATATAAGAAGAGTTCCTTTTCCAAGTCTTCCTTTTCTCAGTCTTTGGACATGTTTATATGAGGTTGTGATAATCAAAACTGTGGCAATCATCTCATGTGATCAGTTGAGAAGGCTGAAGAAAAAGCCAATATGTTGAGTATGGAGGACATGAAATATGTAAAATGCCAAGAAAAGAAGCAAGAGAGGAAGAGAAGAACAAAAGAGGTGCAAAACAAACAGAAAACAACTAAAAAGACAATAGTAAGTCCTTGCTTGTCAATAATTACTTTAAACATGAATGGGTTAAATTCCCCAGTCAAAAGACATAGAGTGGCTCAATGGATTAAAAAAAAAACATACAATCATATGTTGTCTATAAGAGACTCACTTTAGCTTTGAGACTTACTTTAGCTTTAAGAAAACACAAGACTGAAAGAAAATGAATGGAAAAAGATATTTTATGCAAATGGTAACCAAATGAAAACAGGGATGGCTATATTCATATCAGATAAAGCAGATTTCAAGTTAAAAATTGTCACAAGAGACAGAGAAGGTCATTATATAAGGACAAAAGGGTCATTTCATCAGAAGACATAACAATTATAAATATATATGCACTCGATATCAGAGCACCTAAATATAGAAAGCAAATATTAACAGAACTGAAGTGAGAAATAGCAATACAATAGTAAGACTTAAACACCCCCCTTACAATAATAGATATTGTTATATCTTCTCTTTCATTTCCGATTTTATTTATTTGAGTCTTTTCTCTTTTTTTCTTCGTCTAGCTAAAAGCTGGTTGATTTTGTTTATCTTTTCAAAAATCATCTTAGTTTTGTTGATGATTGATATTCAACAAGGATATTAAGAACACAAAATGGGGAAAGAATAGTCTTTTCAATAAATGGTGTTGGGAAAACTGGGTATTCACATGCAGAAGAATGAAGTTGGACCCTTATCTTACACCATACACAAAAATCAACTCAAAATGGATTAAAGATTTAAATATAAGACTTCAAGTCAAAAAAGTACCAGAAGAAAATATAGAGAAAAAGCTTTCTGACATTGGTCTGGGCAATGATTTTTTGGATATGACACCAAAAACACAGGAAACAAAAGTAAAAATGGACAAGTGAGATTACATCAGACTAAAGTGCTTTGGCACAGCAAAGGAAACAATCAACAGAGTGAAAAGGCAACCTATGGAATAGGGGAAAATATTTGCAAGCCATATATCTGATAAGGGGTTAATATCCAAAACATATAAGGAATTCCTTCAACTCAAGAACAAATAAAACACCAAATACTCCAATTTAAAAAAGAGCAATGGACTAGAATACAAGTTTCTTCAAGGAGACATACAAATGGCCAATAAGTACATAAAATGATGCTCAACATCACTAATCATCAGAGAAATGAAAATTGAAACCAGAATGAGATATCACTTCACGCCTGTTAAAAAATGCTGTTATCAAGAGTCAGCCCATGGGTTTAGTGGTTAAGATCTTGCACTCCACTTTGGCAGCCCAGGGTTCTTGGGTTCAGATCCCAGGCGTGGACCTACACACCACTCATCAAGCCATGCTGTGGTGGCATCCCACATGCAAAATAGAGGAACAGTGGCACAGATGTTTACTCAGCAACAATCTTCCTCAAGCAAAACGACGAGGAATGGCAACAGATGTTAGCTCAGGGCCAATCTTCCTCACCACACACAAAAAGCTATTATCAGAAAGATGAAAGATAAGTGTTGGTGAGGATGTGGAAAAAAGAGAATCCTTGTACACTCTTGATGGGAATGTAAATTGGTACAGCCATTACAGAAGAAAGTATGGAGGGTCCTCAAAAAATTAAAAATAGGATTATGTAGGATCCAGCAATCTCACTTCTGGGTATGTATCCAAAGAAATGGAAATAAGGATCACTTGATGCAAGAGATATCTGCACTACCATGTTCACTGCAGCATTATTCACAACAGCCAAGACATGGAAACAATCTGAATGTCCACCAACAGATGAATGGATAAAGAAATACACACACACACACAAACACACACACACGCAAAATGGAATTATTAAACCTAAAAAAGGACAAAATTCCACCAATTGCAACAACATGGATGAAGCTAAAGGACGTTATGCTATGTGAAATAGCAAGACACAGAAAAACAAATACTGCATGATGCCACTTGAACGTGGAATCTGAAATAGTCAAAGTTATAGAATCAGAGAGTAGAACAGTGACTTCCAGGGCCTTGGGTGAGTGAGAAATGGGGCAATATTGGCCAAAGGTTACACAGTTTCAGTCATGCAAGATGAATAACTCTGGAGATCCAGCACACAGCATGGTGACTGTAGTTAACAATACTGTGTTGTATACTTGAAATTTGGTAAGAAGGTAGATCTTAAGAGTTCTTACCAAAAAAAAAAAAGGTAACTATATGACATGATGGATATGTTAATTAGCTTGACTGCAGTGATTACATGTGTATATCAAAACATCAAATTGTACATCTTAAATATAAACAATATTTGTCAATAAAGTTAGGGAAAATTTTGTGAAGATTGAAATCATAGCAACGATCTGTTTAGATCACAATGGAATGAAGTAGAAATCAGTAACAGAAGAAAAATGGGGAAATTCACAAATATGTGGAAATTAAACAACACACTCGAATAAACAATGGAGCAAAGAAGAAACCGGACTGTGGTCAGAAAAGATGCTTGATATGATCTCAATCTTCTCAAATTTGTTAAGACTTGTTTTGTGGCCTAACAAGTGATCTCTCCTGGGGGGTGTTCCGCGTGCTTGAGAAGAGCGTGCATTCCTCTGCTGTTGAGTGGAAAGTTCTGTGTTTGTCTGTTAGGTCCCTTTGGTCTACAGTGTTCACGTTCACTGATTCCTTATCGGCTTTCTGTCTAGATGACCTATCCATTGTTGTAAGTGGGGTATGGAAGTCTCTTACTATTGTGATATTGCTGTCTCTTTCTTTCTTCAGATATGTCAATATTTACTTTATAATATTAAGAGCTCTGGTGTTGAGTGTGTATATTTATAAATGTTGGATCTTACTGTTGAATTGATACTTTTATTATTGTATAATGACTTTGTATCTTATGACACTTTCAGACTTAAAGTTTATTTTATTTAATACCAGTATGGCTACCCCTTCTTTCTTTGTGTGACTTTGCACGAAACACCTGTTTCCATTCATTCACTTTTGGCCTATGTATGTCCTTAACGCTAAAATGAGTCTCTTGCAAACACATACGTTTGGATCCTGCTTTTTTTTTTTTTAAACCATTTGGCCACTCTGTGCCTTTTGACAGATGATTTTAATCCATTTACATTTAACCTAATTATTGATAGGTAAAGACTTACTATTGCATATTTTTCATTTTTTTCAGTCTATTTTGCAGTTGCTGTTTTTTTTTTTTTGAGCTACGACTTCTGTTTTTCCCCCCTCCGCAAAGCCCCAGTGCGTGGTTGTATGTCATAGTTGTAAGTCCTTCTAGTTCTTCTGTGTGAGCTGCCGCCACAGCATGGGGACTGGCAGACAGGTGGTGTGGTTCTGCAGCCGGGAAATGAACGCAGGCAGCCGAAGTGGTGAGAGCACCAAACTTGAACCCCTAGCCCGTCAGGGCTGGCTCTGTGTTACAGTTGTTTTGAACCTCTCTCTCGCTCTCTCACTGCCTTCTTTTGTTATTTTATGATGTTTTTTGGTAGGGATTTGATTTGATTCGTTTCTCTTTATCTTTTGTGTCGATTATAGATTTTTTGTGCTTAGCTCAAGGCTTGCATAAAATATCTTGTAGTTAATAATCGTCCGCTTTAAATTCATCACATCTTAAATTACATACAGAAACTCTATGCTTAACTCCCCACCACACACACGTGCCTTTGTGTTCTTGTTTTCAGAGTTTGCTTCTTTTTGTATTGTGTCTCCATTAACAAATTTTTGTATTAGCATTAAAAGTAATGTACATGCCACCATGACAGTGTTAGGGTAGTCTGCATTTGTCTGTATATTTACCATTACCAGTGTGATTTATGCTTTTATGTGCTTTCGCATTGCTATTTAGTGTGTTTTCCTTTCAATTTGAAAATTCCCTTAGGCATTTCTTGTAGGGCAAGTCAAGGTGATGAACTATCTGGGTTTTTTTGGAGTGGGAGAGATGTGTTTATATTTGAAGGATAGTTTTCCCAGGTGTAGAATTCTCTGTTGAGTTTTTTTCTTTCTTTTGGTAATTTAAGTATAACATCATTCCACTGCCTGCTGGCTCCCAAGGTTTCTGATGAGAAATTCACTGATAATGTTATTGAGGATTCCTTGTACATGGTGAGTCGCTTCTTACCTGCTATTTTCAATATTCTCTCTTTGTCTTTTGACAATTTGATTATAATGTATCTCGGTGTGGGACTCACAGTTCATCTTGCTTGGAGTTTGTTGCGCTTCTTGGGTTTGTAGATTCCTATCTTTTTTCAAATTTAGGAAGCTTTCAGTCAACATTTCTTCAAATAATCTTTCCGCCTTTTTCTCTTCTTCTGGGACTTTGCTAACACATTTGTTGGTTGGCTTGATGGTATCCCATAAGTCCCCTAGGCTCTCATCACTTTTCTTCATTGTTTATTCTTTCTGCTCCTCAGACTCAGTAATTTCACTGGCCTATCTTTGAGTTCACTGAATTTTTCTTCTGCCTGCTAAAATCTGCTCTTGAACCCCTTTAGTTAATTTTTTGTTTTTGTTAGTGTGCTTTTCAGCTCCATAATTTCTGTTCAGTTCCTTTTTATAATTTCCATCTCTGTTGATTTTCTCATCTGGTTTATTTATCATTTTCCTGATTTCATTTCATTTTTTAATTATTATTTTTTGAATATTTATTGAGGTCACATTGCTTTATAAGGTTGCGTACATTTCAGTTTACATTATTATATTTCATCTTCCATATAGATTGCGTCATGCTCACCACCAATAGTCTAGTTTTTATCTGTCACCATACACATGTGCCCCTTTACCCCTTATGCCCTCTCCCCAACCCCCTTTGCCTCTGGTAACCACCAATCTGTTCTCCTTATCTATGTGTGTGTTTGTCTGTTTATCTTCCACATGAGTGAAATCATACAGTGTTTGTCTTTCTCTATCTAACTTATTTCACTTAGCATAATACTCTCAAGGTCCATCCATGTTGCTGCAAATGGCATGATTTTGTCTTTTTTATGGCAGAGTAGTATTCCACTCTGTATATATACCACATCTTCTTTATCCATCGATTCATTGTTGGGCACTTGGGTTGCTTCCAAGTCTTGGCTATTGTGAATAATGGTATGATGAACATAGGAGTGCATATACCTTTCTGAATTAGTGTTTTCATATTCTTTCCATAAATACCCAGAAGTGGAATAGCTGGATCATATGTTATTTCTATTTTTAACTTTTTGAGGAATCTCTCTACCGTTTTCCACAGTGGCTGCACCAGTTTGCACTCCCACCAGCAGTGTATGAGGGTTCCTTTTTCTCCACATCCTCTCCAACACTTGTTATTTCTTGTCTTGTTAATTATAGCCATTCTGACAGTTGTGAGGAGATATCTCATTGTAGTTTTGATTTGCATTTCCCTAATAATTAGGGAGGCATCTTTTCATGTGCCTGTTGGCCATCTAATTATCTTCTTTGGGAAAATGTACGTTCACATCCTCTGCCCATTTTTTGATTGGGTTGTCTGTCTTTTGGTCTTGAGTTGTATGAGTTCCTTATATATTTTGGAAAGTAATCCCTTGTCAGATATATGATTTGCAAATATTTTATCCCATTTGGTGGGCTGTCTTTTCTTTGTGTTGATGGTTTCCTTTGCGATTCAGAAGCTTTTCAGTTTCATGTAGTCCCATTTGTTTATTTTTTCTGTTTCTCTTGGCTGAGGAGACATGGTATACAAAAAGATACTACTAAGACCGATGTCAAAAGTGTATTGCCTATGTTTTCTTCTAGAATTTTCATGGTTTCAGGTCTTACATTCAAGTCTTTAATCTATTTTGAGTTAATTTTTGTGTATGGTGTAAGATAATGGTCTGCTTTCATTCTTTTGCACGTGGCTGTCCAGTTTTCCAAATAGCATTTGTTGAAGAGACTTTCCTTTCTCCTTTGTATGTTCTTGGCTTCTTTGTCGAAGATTAGCTGTCCATAAATGTGTGGTTTTATTTCTGGGCTTTCAATTCTGTTCCATTGATCTGTATGTCTATTTTTCTACCAGTACCATGCTGTTTAGATTACTATAGCTTTGTACTATATTTTGAATTCAGGGAGTGTGGTACCTCCAACTTTGTTCTTTTTTCTCAGGATTGCTTTGGGTATTCAGGGTCTTTTGTTGTTCCACATAAATTTTGGGATTCTTTGTTCCGTTTCCGTGAAGAATGTCATTGGGATTCTAATTGGATTGCAAAGAATCTGTAGATTGCTTTAGGCAATGTGGACATTTTAACTATGTTTATTCTTCCAATCCATGAGCATGGAACATCTTTCCATTTCTTTATGTCTTCTTCAATTTCTTTCAATAATTCTTATAGCTTTCAGTGTATAGGTCATTCGCCTCCTTGGTTAAACTTATTCCTAGGTATTTTATTGTTTTTGTGCAATTGTAAATGGGATTATATTCTTGACTTCTCTTTCTGCTAGTTTGTTATTAGTGTATAAAAATGCAATTGATTTTTGTATGTTGATTTTGTACCCTGCAACTTGACTGTATTCATTAATTATTTCTAATAGTTTTCTGATGGATTCTTCAGGGTTTTCTATATATACAATCATGTCATCTGCAAATAGTGACAGTTTTACCTCTTCCTTTCAGAGTTGGATGCCTTTTATTTCTTTTCCTTGCTTAATTGATCTGCTTAATTGATTTCCAGTACTATGTTGAATAAGAGTGCTGAGAGTGGTCATCCTTGTCTTTTTCCTGTTCACAGAGGAATAACTTTCAGTTTTTCACTATTGAGTATGATGTTGGCTGTGGGTGTGTCATATATGGCCTTTATGATGTTGAGATACTTTCCTTTTGCACCCATTTTATTGAGAGTTTTTATCATAAATGGATGTTGGATCTTGTCAAATGCTTTCTCTGCATCTATTGAAATGATCATGTGATTTTTATTCTTCATTTTGTTAACGTGGTGTATCACATTGATTGATTTGCAGATGTTGAACCATCCCTGCATTCCCAGAATAAATCCCACTTGATTGTGGTGTGTGATTCTTTTAATGAATTGTTGTATTCGATTTGCTAATATTTTGTTGAGGAGTTTTGCATGTATGTTCATCAATGATACTGGCCTGTAATTTTCATTTTTTTGTGTTGTCCTTTTCTGGTTTTGGTATCAGAGTAATGTTGGCCTTGTAAAATCAGTTAGGAAGTGTCCCCTCTTCTTTAATTTTTTGGAAGAGTGTGAGGACGGGTATTACATCTTGTTTGAATGTTTGGTAGAATTTACCAGAGAAGCTGTATGATCCTGGATTTTGTTTTGGGGGAGGTTTTTAATTAGTGTTTCAATCTCTTTACTTCTGGTTGGTCCATTCAGATTTTCTTTTCTTTCTTGATTCAGTTTTGAGAGGTTGTATGATACTAAGAATTTGTCCACTTCTAGGTTATCCAATTTGTTGGCATATGGCTTTTCATAGTATTCTCTTATAATCTTCTGTACTTCTGTAGTATCTGTCATAATTTCTCCTCTTTCATTTCTGATTTTATTTATTTGAGCCTTCTCTCTTTTTTTTTCTTAGTGAGTTTTGCTAAGGGTTTGTCATTTGTTTATCTTTTCAAAGAACCAGTTTTTAGTTTAATTGATCCTTTCTATTTTTTTGTCTCTATTTTATTTATTTCTGCTCTGATTTTTATTATTTTCTTCCTTCTACTGACTTTGGGCTTTGTTTGTTCTTCTTTTTATAATTCATACAGGTATAGTGATAGATTGCTTATTTGAGATTTTTCTTATTTCTTATTTCTTGATGTAGAGCTGTATTGCTATAAACTTCCTTCTTAGTACCATTTTTGCTGCATCCCATAGTTTTTGGTATCTTGTGTTTTCATTTTCATTTGCCTCTAGGTAATTTTTAATTTCTCCTTTGATTTCTTCATTTATCCAATAGTTGTTTAGTAGCATGTTGTTTAGTCTCCACATGTTTGTCACTTTCCCAGCTTTTTTCTTATAGTTATTTTCTAGTTTTCATAGCATTGAGGCTGGAAAAGATGCTTGATATGATTTCAATCTTATTAAATTTATGGAGGCCTGCTTTGTTTCCCAACATATGGTCTATCTTTGAGAATTTTCCATGGGCACTTGAGAAGAATGTGTATTCTGCTGTTTTTGGATGGAATGTTCTAAATATATTAAGTCCATCTGGGCTAGTGTTTCATTTAAGGCCACTGTTTCCTTGTTGGCTTTTTGTCTGGATGATCTATCCATTGAAGTAAGTGGAGTGGTGAGGTCCCCCAATATTATTGCATTGATGTCAATGTCTCCCTTTAGGTTTCTTAATAGCTGCGTTATATATGTTGGTGATCCTGTGTTAGGTGAATATATACTAATAAGTATCGTGTCTTCCTGGTGGATTGTCCCTTTTATCATTACATAATTTCCATCTTTGTCTCTTATCTTTTTTGTCTTGGTGGCTACAAGATACCCACTTTTGGTGGCTATACCCAAAGCTTTGTATGGCTACACCCACTTTCTTTTGGTTGCCCTTTGCTTAGAGTATCATCTTCCACCACTTCACTCTGAGCCTATGTTTTTCTGTAGAGCTGAGATGGGTCTCCTGGGCAACATTTTGTTGGGTCTTGTTTTTTAGTCCATCTAGCCACTCTGTCTTTTGATTGGTGAATTCAATCCACTTACATTTAGAGTGATTATTGATATATGAGGGCTTAATATTGCCATTCTGTCTTTTGTTTTCTGGTGGTATTATATTTCCATTGTTTTTTTTTTTTCTTTTGTATATCTATTTGCCATTTCAGTTTGGTTGTTTTCTGTGATGGTTTTCTAAGTTTTCTCTTTAAGTCACATGATTTGTGACTCTGCTCTGATATTTTGTTTTATGGTTACCATGAGATTCATACAAAAGCTCTCATAGATGAGACAGTCTTTTTTCTTCTGATAGCCTCTTATCTCTGTTAGCCTCTGCAGGTTCCATCTTTCTCCTCTTCCCCTTCTATGTTTTCATTGTCACACATTAGTCTTTTATGTGTTGTGAATTTGTGACCAAATTGAAGTGATTATAGTTATTTCTGATGCTTTCTGTCAGAATAAATTACTTAAGTGTTCACTAACCTATTCTGATATAGACCTGCACTTTTATGATTCTGTCTGTCTATTTATGACCTTGCTCAAAGCTTTAAAAACTTTGCCTTTCTGTTTCTGGTAGGAAGGCTCCTTTCAACATTTCTTTTAAGGCAGGTGTAGTGGCAATGAACTCTCTCAGCTTTTGTTTGTCTGGGAAAGCCTTTATTTCTCCTTCATTTCTGAAGGATAACTTTTCTTGATAAAGTATCCTTGGCTGACAATTTTGAATATATCATTCCACTCTCTCCTAGCCTGTAGGGTTTCTGCTGAGAAATCTGATGAAAGCTTGATGGGAGTTCCTTTGTAGGTTATTTTCTTCTCTCTGGCTTCCCTTAATGTTCTATCATTCTCATTGACTTTTGACCATTTTAATACTATTATGCCTTGGAGAAGTTCTTTTTATGTTGAGATAATTAGGAGTTCTATTATCTTCGTGTACTTGTATATTCAGTTCATTCCCCAGGTTTGGGAAGTTCTCAGCTATTATTTCTTTGAATAAGCTCTTTGCTCCCTTCTCTCTCTCTTTTCTCCTTCCGGGATAACTATTATCTTTATGCTACTTTTCCTAACTGAGTCAGATATTTCCCATAGAATTTCTTCATTTTTTAAAAATCTTAGTTCTCTCTCCTCCTCCACCTGACTCGTTTCTAGATTCTATCTTTGAGCTCACTAATTCCCTTTTCCATATAGTCAGCTCTATTTTCAATGTTTTCTACTTTATTTTTCATCTCATTCATTGTGTTCTTCATCTCCAGAATTTCTATGTGTTTGTTTTTTTTAAGTTTCAATCTCTTAGGTGAAGTACTCTGTTCATTAATTTTATTCCTGAGCTCATTGAACTGTATTTCTGAGTTTTCTTGTAACTCATTGAGTTTCTTCATGACAGCTACTTTGAATTCTCTCTCAGTTAGATTATGACTGTCTGTGACTTCAAGTTTAGTTTCTGGAGAGTTGTCATTTTCTTTCTGCTCAGCCTGGTTACTGTAGTCCTTTGTGAGCCACATAGGAATGCTCAGATTTTATCTGAGGCAGCAAGCACCCAAAGTGTCTAGGGGAGGGAGTAAAATATGAGATGTGAGCTTCCAAAGTACCCCTGTGATGCTGTGTGGACAGATGATGGATTAGAGGCAGCATGGTGACAGGAGGCATGTTAAAGTGGCCCCATGTGACTGTGGGCAGGGGCATGGACTTTGAGGTGGACTTGGTTCTTGTTCTGGCTCTACTTATTGGTTAGGTGGACTTGGCACATTACTTACTTATCTCTCCAAGTCCCATTTCCCACAACCATAAATAGAATAAATCATCCAAAATCATCTGCATGTGTGAGTCCATTCCTTTGTCATTATTAAGGAATAAGTCTTACTGTGGTGAAAACCCTCGAAACAGCCCTGGGAAAGCAATTCAGCATGGGCGTCCTCTCCTCCTAGAAAGGAAGTGACCCATTTGGGAAATGAAATATCCCTTGGAGCTTCATCTTGGTCTGCTGGAGTGGAAAAGTGTGGCATTCTGGAACCCTGGACCTTCCTGGAGTGAGCAGGGCTGTGCATTTGTGTGTCCGTGCTATTTGAGGCCCATTTGATGGCTAGGTTTGTTTTTCTGCCCAGTGGGACTGCAGTATTTCATTCTGGAAACTGTGTCCAGATGATGCTGTTCTAATGGCTTTTGCAGAAGGTCAGTTGCCTTCTGAGAATCTTATATCTGACAGTGGAGGATTCAAGACTTCCTCAAAATATGATGGCAATAACTTTCTTTGGATTTCCCCTAGGAATTTAGGGGGTATATTTTCTCTTTCATTAAATTTAAAAAAAAGAGAAATTGCAGACTGTTGTGCTTGGCAAGGAGGAAGAACGCCCAGATGTTCTTTGCTCTTGGTTTCGATGCAGCAAGGACAACATTTTTCAGGCTGATCTCAGGGCATTGCTTAGTGTGGAGGAGAGAAGCCCCAGAGAGGGTCTTTGGGTGGTATGGCCTCCATCTACCAGGGTGGTGGGGGGCCGTGTGACTTTCCCCTCAGTGGCCACATGGACTAGTGGGTAAGGGCAAACAATCCTTCCAAATAAACAAGATCAAAAGATCTATTTAGTGCTTACTGTGTGTTAGACAATGGAAACATTTTTCTGTGGTTCATTTAGTTCTCGTGCCTGCAGGCAGCTTAAGTGCACCGCCCCAGTCTCTCATCTGTACAATGGGCAGAGCAAGAGAACCAAGCTCTTTGGTTTTTTTGTGAGAATTAAGTGAATCATAGAAAAATAAGTTTGCATTGCCTAACATACAGTAAGCACTAAACAAATGTTTAGATTTTCTTATGTGGACCTACTACCTCAGTACTACTGTGTTTGGAGGCTTGGCGTGCCCCTTCGGTCTTCCATGTGGCCACCACCCTCCTCAGCAGCACAGACACACATTATTGAGTGAGACGTATGAGCCAGGCCCCATGCTGGGCGCTGGGGATCCTAGACCGCAGGGTGGTAATGAGGGTAAAGATAGATGAGCTGCTGGGTGGAGCATGTATATAAATTCCAAGTCCTGCCACGATGGTTTCTGGAATTTCCATCTTCTGCCAGGTTCTGTGCTAGGGGCCTGCTTCTATTATTCACTCAAATCAATATTCATTAGAACCTATTATAGGCATCAGGCAGGTCCAGGTGCTAGAGAGACTGCAGTGGACAGAACTCACTTCTCCCATCCACGCTGTGATCCAGTGGGCATGATGCACACTTGCTCCTCACGTCAACTCCAAGAAGCAGTGGCAGCCACCCCACTTCATATACAGGAAGGGCCCAAACAGAAATCACCCAACGTGTCCAGGCACTGACTCTGGCCTGGAGGCCTGGGTGTGAATTCAGCAGTGCCGATCACAGGGTCTGCAAAGTCCCCTCCTGAGCCACAGGGATGTGAAAACAAAATTCCCCATCAAATCGTAAGGAGCTCAGTGTAGCACAGTCTCGGCACATGAGAATTTTAGACCATCATCAAGTCACATAACTGCCAGGTGGTGGGATTAGGGTTCATAACCCAGCTCTGACTCTCCATCCTGGGTCCTTGGACCAGCACCATAGACCCCAAGGTGGGTGCCACACCACCTGGGCACACAAGGAATGAGTGAGCTCAGTAACAACGCTGCAGGCTTCCTGGGCGGCTTCAGGGGGAGAGGTGGCAGAGGAGACTCGTAGATCTACTCAGGGAGAGAAGGCAGCAGGTAGTCCCCTGCAGGGACAGTGACAGGAAGAAAGGAGCCCAGGTGGCATTTGCACAGCCTGACCAGTCAGAGGCCAGGGGAGAAGAGGTATGAAGGAACAGAAGTGGAGATGAGGGTTGGCCCAGGGTGTGGCATTGAGAACAAAGACTGGGAAACAGCATGTGTCCACACGTGAGGGCCAGGCCAGGGTACCAGCTCTCGGGGAGCCCTCTCACAGTGGTCAAGGCAGCATCAGGGTGTCAAGCATGCATTGCTGTGTCAGAATTTCTACCTCTGGGACTTTCATTTCCACAAGAGGGGAAAATGCTGGATGTTGCTTGTTTCCTGAGCCAGGACAAGATGGGGGGGTGGGGGCGGTAGAGATGGCCCAAGACCCACGAGTCCTTCTCTCGTGATTACCTACGTTAGTGATGGAGAGGAGATAGCCCAGGACCCACAAGTCCTTCCCCTGTGGTCATCTACATTAGTCATAACAGGAGAGAGCTATCTGGGCTCCTAGCAGTTGATCCCACGGAGAGCTCTTCTGAATGTTCTGAGTGCACTGGAGACAGGTGATAACAGAGTCCCTGCTCGCAGAGTCATGGGGGAAGAAATTCTGCCTGGAGGCCTTTCCAACTGCGTACAGGAGCCCACGCAGGTCTGGGCTTGTCCAGGGCCTCGAGAGCACCCACTCTCCTAGTTCTTGTGGTGACTCTACGTTCTGGTGTCTCATTACCTGATACTTTTAGCAGAACTAGAGGGGTGTAAGCTAATAATCCCAGATGCCGATTCCATGCTCCAGAGGGAACGTGCACCCCTTTCCCGTGCATGCGCCTGGCTTGATGGAATATAAAGTGTTTTCGTATTTACTGTCTCTGTTCATCCTCCTGCCAGCCTCTGAGCAGTGAAGACCAGGTGCTGTTAGACTCTCTCACATGTGCACAGAGATTGAGTATCTGCCTGGGACCCGGGGCTAGGGCTGGAGTTCAGGTCAGCGGACCCCAATGTCGTGCCCCAGCAGTGACTAGGGTTGTGTGAGTTTTTATTTCCTTTTAATAATAATGATACAACACATTGGAAAATGCTAAAGAAAAATAAGTAGTAATGATCGCTACTATTTATTAATTAGTGTGCCTCTGTGCTAGGCTGTGCTATAGGCTTGAAAAGCATTATCTCATTTGAAGGGGCATCAGCTGCAGGAGTGATCTGTTACCATCGCCCCTTCATTTGTGAGCAAGGGAAGTCGGGTCAGTTACCAATGGCATGACAAGTCCTTAGGGCCTGGATCTGAGCTGGTGTGCAGGAGTCTATCATGCCGTTGAGACAGGCATCTTGGTGGGCTCAGTGGGGCCCTAGGTGAGACAAGTCTGCACATACAGGAAGCCATATTCTCCTGAAGTCGGCCACACATCCTGTAACATAGGGCAAGTCGTCAGCCCGTCCATGCCCACTGCAAACCACTCGGTTTGCACTCGGTTTGCAGAGGGACCACAAACTGAGCATGCAGCTCCAGAACCAGTCAGCCAGCTGATCGCGGCCCGAGGTCCACTTCCCGGCTGCTATGACCACTTCCCTTTGAGGTCCTGCAAAAAATCCCCTTCAACCCCGCTCGAAGCTACTCCTTGCTTCCCGAGGCAGCCAGGCCCTCTGCAGCCTGTCCCTGTCCCTTACCGAAGTCTTGCTTAACTGCTTAATAAAACTGTTTTGTGCTTTATTCTGTGGCTTTTGCTTGAATTCTTTCCTGCGGGTGCCCAAGGACCCACTTTCTCAGGCCTGGGGCCCTGGGCATGATACCCGGCCCAGCAACCCTGTCATTTCCTGGTGGGCTGTGGATTTCAATGGAAGCCGACAACAGGTGCGTTGACTGTTTCCTTTGCCCGCGTCAGCCCAGAATTGGCCCAAACAGATGCTGTGAGCTCCTGTTTCCACGGACACTGAGGGATGCAGGGCATCATTTGGGGAGCGGAAGAGGACTGCCACAGAGTCAACCTGGTGACTGTGCTCGTGACACGGCCCTGAGGTCCTGCCCGCGCTGGCGGCTGTGGCTGGCGGCGCGTCCTCCTGCCTGGGATTGAATGAAAGTCGCCAGCATCTGTGCTTCATCAGTACTTTAAAAAATAGTCTGACACAGGGTCAAAGAGGAGATGGTTTTGCTGAGTATTTTGAAATACTGAGGGAATTAAATACTTCGTTTTGATTTTTTTTTAAATTAGGTGAGTGTGTCAGGTTTTCTAGAAACAGCGCGTTTACGACTGCAGAGGTGCAGACCAAGCTTTCTTGCTTGTCCTTTCTGTCCCTGGGGGACGCTGTCCTTGCACAGGGTCTCCTGGACGATTTTCTGGGATGATAACAGCCGCGGGCGGTCCCTGAAGTCAGCTGGGCAAAGAGAAGGAGGGAGAGAATGTCCCCTGCTTGCTGCAGGCTCGTCCCCCTCTTCCTTCAGACCCCACCCGTCCCTTCCCTTCCCACCCCACACACGCGCCAGGTTCCTGGCCCAGTTGGTGCCCACGTGCAGATCAGGGAGAAGTCCCCTATGTCATAAAACAGTGCAAACACGGGGAGGCCCAGTGGCGTAGTGGTTGGGCTCGCGTATTCCGCTTCCGCGGCCCAGGATTTGCCGGTTTGGATCCCAGGTCGGGACCTTCACACCGCTCCTCAGGCCGTGCTGTGGCAGCGTTCCACACGGAAGAACTAGAAGGACTCACAGCTAGGATATACGACTACGTGCCGGGGCTTTGGGAGGAAAAAAGAAGAAGAGGAAGATTGGCAACAGATGTTAGCTCAGGGCCAATCTTCCTCACCAAAAAAAGCCTGCAAGAAAAACAACAATGCAAACCCATGTCACCTGTCGCATGACTGATACTTTTTCACCATCATGAGGCAAGTTTGGGCACTTCACAACCTACACAACTGGACATCACCACCCAGCTTGCCTCCATGGCAGCCAGAAATTCAGAGTGGGGCTCGTCCAGTCCCATCGGCCTCTGGAGAAGGTACTCTTGCTCCGGACGGGCCCCTCTTTCCACTGGGCAGTGAATACCCTCCTCTTCCACCTCCCTTCTCATTTCTCTGAAACCATCATGTTGCCATCTCCATCAGCCCTCCAGCCATAGCACACGCATTTGTGACCTCAATTCCATTTGTGGCCCTGTCTCTCCTCCCAGTCACAGCCGTGCTTCCTGGAAACCTGTGCTTGCTCATCACCGTCTGCACCCCAATACCCTGCTTCTCCTGCATGATTCAGGGCCCCTCCCTCCTGCACCCAGAGCCGTGGTGCGGCGGGTCCTACCCTCGCCTCCTTGTTCTTCTCCCTTCACCCTCCCTGGTGAGCATTGCTTAGTTACTCAGGATGGGGCCACTGCTGCCCCTCCAGCCCCTCCTCTCAGGAGCAGAGCCCACCGCTGGCTGGAGGGCAGGTGTCCCCACAGCACCCCCCAGGGCCCAGCTCCGCCTGTCCGTCCACTGCACTCCCCCTGCCCACGGTCTGCCATGGTCCAAATCAGCACAACCCAGACTCCTCGCTTCGTTTCCAGGACCCCTGACCCATCACTGCTCAAGGTTCCTCGGCATGGCCTCTGACAGCCTCCAGGCCCCTGCACACCCTGCTCTGGGCCCCTTGTGCAGCTTCCTGCCAAAGGAAGTGCAGGGCACTCACCTGCTGACCAGGAAGCCATCAGTGCTGCTGGGGTCCCGTCATCTCTAGGCCTGTCTGTCGACCTCACATGCTCTGCATACAGCCTGGCTTGGCCATGACTCTGGCCTCTGTGCCTTCCACAGGTGGCACTCAGTCCATCCATCCATCCATCCACTGAGGACAGTCTCACTGGCCCTATGAAAGCCCCAAGGCACTCTCGGCCTTCTTGTTCTGAGGACACTCAGATCCCATTTCCTTGCCCCTGGAGCCACCTGGGCATCACAGTCACAGCCCAGGTGGCCTCTCTGAGATCCCCGAAGTCCACCTATCCACCTGCACCTTCTCTGTGCATTCCAGCCACGGCCCTCGGCTGGCCCTGTTCCCTTGTCCCCAGCGGAGCCTGCAACCATGAGGCTCAGAAGTAGGTTTGTTTGGTGCATGGGAGGGAGAGCATTTTACAATTATGCCCTGTGACGTGTGTTTTCCTCTCCAGTCCTCGCCCTGAGGGATCTCTGCTGCGTTCCCAGTCCTCCGCCTGCTCCATGCCAAGGCCCTAGCTCAGAGATGAGCAGGGAGAGTGTGCAGAGCAGGCAGAGCCACTTTGCTGGGCTGCAGATGCGCCGAGGCAGGAGCTCAGACGACCTCCGGGGCCTCCCGGGACCACCGTCTCCCCCACACGGCGGTCCACGCCCCTCTGGCAGACTATGGCCCTGGGGGAACCAGTTATTTCCTTCTTAGATTGCAGCTCTCAGATCCTTATTTTGCCAACATGTATTTTTCTGAAAAACAAACAGAAGTAGCCCCAGCGTGTAACTAACCAGCGCTGGTACGTTCTTTCTACTCTTCCTGTTCGTCTAACAGGAGCTAGAGAGAGGGGACAGGGGTTTACTGGAGCCCCACTGGGGTTCTTGGGTGGGGATTAAACCTGTTTCTTGGAGGCCAACAGGGTGAGCATGGGGCGCCTGATTCCTGCTCCCCGACTTTCCGAGTGCTCCTGAAAAAGCCCGGATTACCTTGTTTTGTTGTTGTTTCGTAATAGTATGATTTTAATTACATACATGTTGCAAGGTTTCCATCCTACACCCCCTACTTCCAAAGAAAACCTTCCTAGAGAATCTGCCCATCGTCTAGCAGGGAAGAACCCCCTGACGCTTGTCCCACCGTGCTGTGAACAGCACTGGGGGTCCAGGGCCCTGATCAAGGTGCCCCCCACCCCAGCCTCTCTCCTCAGTGACTCCGAGGGAGAGGAGGGGAGAGGCTCCTCAGAGAGGCTTCTCCCGTCTCCCCATTCTGGTGGCCAGAGTGGTGCGGCTGGGCGGGGCCCGGCAGCTGGTGCCTCGTCCCTCCCTCTGCCCCTACACCAGCCAGGATCTGGGGGTCTGGCCCCAGTGCCCTCGCTGACCCTGAAGGCCACTCTGGCTTTGGTGGCCTCAGCTCAGGTGGCCACGCTGACGTCACCTCACTGAGGGCCACTCCCCACGGGGACCCCTCCAGAGAGACCCTCAGCCACCTCATCCCTCTCAAAACCCTGCAGATACAGGGTCCTACCACACCTGGGGACACTGACGATGACCTCAGGGCCCCTCTGCTCTCAAATGGAGCAGCAGCCCTGTGGGGCTGGGATGTGGCCAGGCACAGCTGGCAAGAGGGTGGGGGTTAGGGTATTATCATTTTTGTTCCAATCATCAAATGAGACTCAATAAACTTGTGAGAAGAGTAAGCTGTGGTAATTGGCCATATTTCTGCTCTCTCTGCTGTTCCTTCCTTCTCTGAGATGCCCCAGGATTCCTTCTCTGTCAGTGCCATTCTGTCTGAAGAATGGGTTTCAGCCATTCTTTAAGGACAGGCTTCTCCAGACGAATGCGAAAGCCCCTGGGCGGCCTGTGTGCAGCCCCCTGGGCTCCAGGGCCCCTTTGGCAAGACCTGCATGGCCCCCAGGGTCCGGGAGCTCCACACAGACAGCAGCCGCCCCCTCTGCAGACCCCTCCTCCTCACGTAGCACGTCTGCTCTGAAGTCCTTCTCCTGGGTGCCCAGACTCCCCGCGCACCCACACCACTGGGTGCTGCCTGCCTGCTCTCTGTCCACACTCCGTATTTACCCAGCAGCTCCAGTCTGGCTAAACCAGCGCTGGCTCTTCTGCTGTTCATGGCCAAACCCCACCTTCCTCAAGCAGATCTGAGCTCCTCCCAATTTTGTCCTTCTTTGGGTTTCTCCTTCAGCCTTAAGATACCGTGTAGATTTCTGTACGCCCTACAGTTACTTTTTCACTAGAGTTAATGATTCTCGGATTAAACTTTCCCTGTTTAACCAACTCCTCAGTTTCTATCTCCTGTTTGGAGCCAGACTGATGTCTAGACCAAAATTATTGTCGACAAACGTGCAGGAGGATTCAGTGGAGGGAGGACAGCCTGTCCGA
>NC_060272.1:134099785-134106828 GCF_021613505.1 Equus quagga
TCCGACAAACGTGCAGGAGGATTCAGTGGAGGGAGGACAGCCTGTCCAACAAACGGTGCTGGAGACGCTGGACGTCCACAGACAGAAAAGTGAACATTAGTGTAAACCTTACACAGAGGGGGAGAAACGCGTGCAAGCCATATAGCCATCAACGCACCCGAATCTAGACAATCTATAGAACTCTCAAGACTCAACAGGGAAAAGAACAAGCAATCCAATTAGAAAGTGGGCAGAAGATATTAACAGACCTCTCACTGAAGAGGGTGCAGGGACGGCAAATAAGCGCATGAAAGATGCTCAGTGTCATCAGCCCTCAGGGAAACACAACGTGAAACCACAATGGGACATCACTGGACACCTACCACAATGGCTAAAATAACTCCAATGGCGACAACTCCAAATGTTGATAAGGATGCGGAAAATCTGAATCACTCAGGTGTTTCCCGTGGGAGTGGAAAATGGAACAGCCACTCTGGAGAACAGATCAGGTCCTGGAGAGTTAGCCAGTGAGGTGGACAGGGCCCGCGCCACGCCAGGTACCGAAGGTCTGGACTAGACCAGTGCAGAGTACTTGAGCAACGACGCATGTGAGCACAGCTTGAGGCCATCCTGGGCCTTTTCTAGTGACTGTCACGCTGCGTCTGAGACAGGCTCTGTGGTGTGGCAAGAATAAAACAGCTTTCTGAACCTGGGTGACAGCAAATTCCAGGAGGGAGGAGACACCAGCACACCCATGGGGCGGGCAGTGCACTGTGACAGCTGTAAGGGCGAGGGCGTGTGGGCCACCCAGCAAAGGCCAGAGGGCGTCTGGGAGCACGAGGGCAGCAGCGAGGCTGCGGAGCCTGGCTGAGACGGCTGGGACGCCCGCCTTAGCTTCCGCTGGAAGCCTCTCTTATTCTCGGATTTTTCCCTTATTCCTGCCTCATTTATCTATCCTATGGTTGACAGATGCTTGTCTGGCGATTACTAACGTGCAATACCTTTGCCAGGTTATGAAAAGGAAGACCATAGTTCGTGTTTAATCTGCATTTTCATCTGTGAATCATTCTTTCCCGCATTTGCCCAGTTCCATTGGCGTCTGGCTGGTAGGCACTCTGATTTATCTACAGTCAGAGCACAAATGCTTTCTTCTACAGAGCAAAATACGGTTCTTGTCATCATGGGTCCCCTGGTTCATGGGGTGTGTCGTCTGCACGCTCTCTGTATCATTGGCTCTGGTCTAGGTGGAAGAAAGAGGAGATCCTTCATCTTCCATCGCCGGCCTCCGCCTGGGGTCCCTGTGGGAACGCCGGCCCTGCACCTCCGAGCCGCATCTGCATTCTCACCTGTCTTTATTTTCATTACTTTTACATTTTAAAAAAATAATTGTCTTTCACCCATCTGCAGTTTATTTATCTGCATGGTATAAGGTTTTAACATTTTTTCAAAATGGTTAGCGAATTTTCCCAATTACCCTTTTTTAAATAAGAAATACTTTGAAATGCTTTCTTTCTCCTATATTAAATTCAGATCTGTTCCTGGAATTTACGTTCTGTTTTATTCATTTATCTATCCATTCCTTAGCCATCATCACAGTTTTAAATTATTGTAGTTTTCAAATATGATTCTTGGACACTGTGACTCCTTTCATTCCTTCAATAAAATTCATTAGCTACTCTCAAGCACCTTTTTTTTTCTCCTGGATAAAATTTAAGGCAAGAAAAGCACGGAGGATGCCGTTTCCAGCACAGTTGTGTTGTCTCCTCTGTACGGCCCTGCTAGTCCTGGGAAAGGTGTAAGGGACATCTCAGCCCTGGGGCCATCCTGCAGAGCTGTCACTCCACCAATGACAACAGCAAACGGCAGCCCAACCTTCTCTCTGGGGTGTGTGCTTCCCTTCCCCCACCTGGCAGAATTGGAATAGCTTGAAGGAAGGAAGGGCAGATCAGGCTTCAGGTTACCCGGTGCATCCACAGGCCTGCTCAGGGCACAGTCCTGGCTCAGCAGAGGGCAGCTCACCAGAGGACCTGCACGGAGGGGGCCAGTGACGGGCAGGGGGCAATTTCCTCAGACTGTTGGCTGCGGGGGAAGCTTGTCCAAGGGTCTGTCAGAGGGAACCTCTGTGGGGACTCGTCAGATTCCTCCCAGATGTGAGGGCGGGAAACTGAGCTCTTTGGGCCAGGAGCCAGGTTAAACAGGACAGACTCAAGATGAACCGCAGGGCGCACGCTGGGGAGGGGCAGATGGGAGGCGAGGACGCCACACTTCCCACGGGCGTCGGTCCTGTGAGGGCAGGGGGGCACCCTCCTCCTCAGGCTGCAGTATTGACGATCATTTTCTGGGACAAAGACAACACATTTCTTTTTAAAGATTAATCTTAGTTAATCTTTCAAGTTAAATATGAGTTAACATCTACTCCCAATCTTTTTTTTCCTTCTTCTCCTCCCCAAAGCCCCCCACTACATAGTTGTATATTCTAATTGTAGATCCTTCTAGTTGTGCTATGTGGGACGCCGCCTCAGCATGGCTTGATGAGCGGTGCCATGTCCGTGCCCAGGATCCGAACCGGTGAAACTCTGGCCCGCCAAAGTGGAGTGCGCGAACTTAACCTCTCAGCCGTGGGGCCGCCCCCAACAACACATTTCCTGTGTGAGAAAAATTAGTGCAGAGAGCAGATCAGCAGGGCGGCATCTTCACTGGAGAGCAACACAGGCAGGTGCACACACCTGGTTGAAAGCTCTGCAGTCACCGTCTTGAAATTTGTGTCAGTTTTGAACCAGGGGCCCCCCTCCCTCTTTTCGCTCTGGACCACAGGTGATGCAGCTGGTCCCAATAAGCAGTATGAGGAAAAGCAGAGTCTTTAACTCTGGTCACCTGGCTTGGAGCCTTTTCACGTTCAGGTCCACGTCTGCTGGAGAGTGTCACTGATTAGTCCTCTGTTTTTCTCTTTGGCCTCTGAATGCTCTTCTCTCTCCTCATTTTCCTCCAGCTCTCTTTCGCTAACTTGTTACTGATCTGCCTGGCTGTCCTTTGAACCCGGCTGAGGCCCCTGTACAGGCCTCTCGAGCACGAGTGAGGGCCCCCATGTTGGGATGGAGCTGTGATTGGGAAGTCCTTTCTCAGCCGTCACAGGGAAGAGGAGAAGAATATTCCAGCTGACAATGTCTGTCCCATAAAGCCCTTGACCAATGACTCAGTTTGTTTTAACTGGGGGCCAAAACCTCTTGAAAATAAACAGGGATTTCAAGAGATGAAGAGCACAGCATTGTCTTATGGAAACGCCATGCTGAGAAGTCAAGGGGACGTTTGTCCAAGAAGCAGACGGACAGGCTGAGCATGGGCCAGCTCTGGTCCAGACCCACTGAGAGAGGACGGGCTTACGTGACACCCTTGAGACAACAGACCTGAGAACAACAGAGGAGCGGTCAGCACTCATGGCTGAGGGCGACTCTCGCCAGTTAGAAGACACTGAGATGCAAGTGAAGAAACAGCCAGTGACAGCGTGTGACTTGGAAGGGCAGGCTGTTTGCCAACGAGCGCCCCTAAGCAGAAACAGAAATGGTTGGGAAGTGAGTGCTGGACCTGAAGTTTCTACTGAGAGTTGGGGGTCGATCCTGGCGGCAAGCAGGAGGAGGAGAAAGATGAAGTGAAGAGAAAGGCACTGTGGGTCTAAGAGAGTGTTTCTTACCACCAGCTGATGGATGGACGGGGACACACAGGAAACCTCAAGAGGCTTCTTGCCGCCCGTTGGCCCCTCTTTATGGCCTTCTTGGCCTTCTCTGTCCTGAAAAGGAGGGGAAAGTGCATTTCCCGAGCCCAAGCCTTGGCCAGAGCCTCTGGGTCTGCTTCCATGAGTGTGTGCTGACAGATTTTGAAAGGGAAGAGGCGGATGGTAAAGAAGACACAGCCCTCAGCTGAACCATAATCGGCTGCAGCTGCTGCTCTGGGATGTCCCCCCCCCCACCCCCCCCCCACCCCCGCTCTGCTGCCAGGACGGGTGTGGGGAGGGAGCAGTGTGTGATTAGGAATGGCCCTACGATGTGAGTCTGCTCTGGATTAAAACCACATTCGCAGGGAACAGACTTGCGAGTTGCGTTTAGACTTCCTCCAAGCCTGCAGGAAGAGGGCTGGGCCATCCATTTGCAAATTCCTTTATAACGCAGTTAGTTTTTTATATTTTTTCATCTGAATCTAAAGCTGACCCCTCCTTTATAAGAATATGGTCATTAGGTCACCAGAAAATGCCCTAGAGCATTAAATAGGACAAGGAAGGCTCACGGGAAAGGCAGGAGCTCTGACCAGCAGAGTCTTGGGGCTGCGCCTGGCTCCGGGCTGGCCGTGCTGGGGGAAAACCCCTCTGGTCATGTTCTTGGATGTTACACCTCTCTACTCCTCAACCTCCGTTGTTTTGCTTGTTGAAAAGAATTATAAATCTCATTTCTTATATCTAACAGTTTCAAATGAAATAATTCCTTTCCAAACATGAAGAGAGAGGAAAATGAGTGTAACAGGGTGTTCCAATGAAGCTGCAGTCTGAAAAGAAAGGCGCATCAATGGCTACATTTCTTTTTCTTTTCAAACTCCTTTATTGAGGCATGACTGACGTGTGAAAAGCTGGACAGATGTAGTGTATACAGCTCCACGAGGTGGGGGATAAGTATACAGCTGTGGACCCCTCACCGTCATCAAGACCATAACAAACCCATCGCGTCCCAAAGTTTCTCTCGTCTCCTTTGTTATTAGTGTGTGTCGCCGCTCTGCTGTACACAGATCTCCGGAACTTCCTCATCTCACATGACTGAAACTTTGTAATTCTGCGTCTCCCCCTCCCTCCAGACCCTGGCAATCCCTGTTCTAATCTCCGCTTCTCCGAGACCGACTGTTTTAGACCCTACATGTACGTGAGGCCATGTGGTATTTGTCTTCAAGCGCCTGGCTTAGTTCACTTAGCATAACCGACTCCAGGTCCATCCATGCTGTACCAGTTGGAAGAATTTCCTTCTTTTTTATGGCTGAATAGTATTCCAGTGTGTATATATACCACATTTTCTTTATCCATTTATCCATCAATGGGCACTGAGGTTGTCTCCATATCTTGGCTATTGTGAATAATGCTGCCGTGAACATGGACTTCTGGTACCTGTTTAAGATCCTTCTTTAATTTTGCTTGGATAAATACCCAGAAGTGTGATTGTTGGATCCTATGGTAGTTCTATTTTTAATTTTTTGAGGAACCTCCATACTGTTTTCCATTGTGGCTGCACCGATTTACATTCTGACCAACAGCGCACAAGGGTTCCCTTTTCCCCACTTCTTCATGCACACTTGCTGTTTTTGGTTTTCTGTATAATAGTCATCCTAACAGGTATGATGTAACATCTCATTGTGGTTTTGATTTGCATTTCCCTGATGATCAGTGACGTTGAGCTTTTTTTTATGTACTTTTTGGCCATCTATATGTCTTCTGTGGAAAACTATCAATTCAGGTTTTTAACAGGATTATTTGTTTTTTGCTGTTGAGTTGTCGGAAGCCTTACATATTTTGGATATTAACCCCTTATTGGATATATGGTTTGCAAATATTTTCTCGCATCCCACAGACTGCCTTTTCGTTTTATTGATGGTTTCCTTTGCTCTGCAGAAGTTTTTTAGTTTGATGCAGCCCCACTTGTTTATTTCTGCTTTTGTTGCCTGTGTTTTTGGTGTCAAATCCAAAGACTCCTTGCCAAGACCAGTGTTGAGGAGTCTTTTTCCTATGTTTTCCTCCAGGAGTTTTATGGTTTCAGGTCCTATGTTTAATTCTTTAATCCACTTTGAGTTAATTTTTGTGTATGCTGTAAGATGAGTCCAATTTCATTCTTTTGCCTGTGGCTGTCCAGTTTTCCCAACACCATTTATTGAAGAGACCATCCTTTCCCCTTGTGTGTAATTGGCACTCTTGTCATTGATTAGTTGACTACATATCTGTGGGTTTATTTCTGGGGTTTCCATTCTATTCCATCAGTCTATGTGTCTGTTTTTATGCCAGGACCGTGCTCTTTTGATGACTAGACCTTTGCGATACAGTTTGAAATTAGGCCGTGTGATGCCTCCAGCCTTGCTCTGCTGTATCAAGATTGCTTTGGCCATTCAGAGTCTTTTATGGTTCAACACAAATTTTAAGATTGTTCTGTTTCTGTGAAAAATGTCATTGGAATTTTCAGGTGGATTGCATTGAATCTATAGATCACTTTCAGCAGTTTGAACATTTCAAGAATATTAATTTTTCCAACTTTTGAACACAGGATATCTTTCCATTTATTTGTGTTTTCCTTTACTTCTTCCATCAATATCTTACAGATTTCAATGTACAGATCTTTCATCACCTCCTTGGTCAAGTTTATTATTTCTAAGCATTTTATTGTTTTTGATGCTATTGTGAGTGGAATAGTTTTCTTAGTTTCTCTTCTTATAGCTCATTGTTAGTGTGTAGAAATGCAACTGATTTTTGTATGTTGGTGTTGTATCCTGCAACTTTTCTGAATTTCTTTATTAGTTCTAACAATTTTATGGTGGATTCTTTAGCATTTTCTATTTATAAGATCATGTCTTCTGCTAACAGAGAATTTTACTTCTTCCTTTCCAACTTGAATGCTTTTTATTTCTTTTTCTTGCCTAATTGCTCTGGCTAGAACTTCTAGGGCTATGTTGAATAGAAGTGGTGAGATTGGGCACACTGCTCTTCTTCCTGATCTTAGAGGAAAAGCTTTCACTTTTCACCATTGATTATGACGTTAGCTGTGGGCTTGTCATATAGCCTTTATTATGTTGAGGGGCATTCCTTCTATACCTATTTTGCTGAGAGTTTTACCATGAAGAGATGTTGAATTTTGTCAAATGTCTTCCTGCATCCATTGAGATGGCCATGTGATTTTACCCCTGCGTTCTGTTAGCGTGGTGCATCACATTTATTGATGTCTTCCTGCATCCATTGAGATGACCACGTGATTTTACCCCTGTGTTCTGTTAGCGTGGTGTGTCACATTTATTGATGTCTTCCTGCATCATTGAGATGGCCACGTGAT